>NC_042622.1:9781419-9921419 GCF_901001135.1 Rhinatrema bivittatum
GTGCTTCAGAAATCCTTTCTGCTGGATGTGGCATTTGTGATCTTTGGAGCTAGGCTGCAAAATGAAGCAAGAAATACTTTATAGGTCTATGTAAGAGAACTGCCTAGCACATTGCAAGTCTCTGACATGGCTGGCTGGGCTGCACGAGGATGGTTCCCCTTACTACTCACCATACAAAAGAAAACTGATATCACAAACTCCCTCCATTATCAGACATAACCAAACAGAGCCTAACCAGCAGGCCTGTGCCATAAAAAGAGCAGAGTTGCTTTGCTGGGAGTGCGGCTGCTCCTTGCCACCCGCCAGAAGCTGCCTCCCTAGGGGACAGCCCAATTTGCCAAGCAGTTAACCTGGCCCTGGAGTGAAGCGGGAAGAAAGAGGCATTCGGTGTGGCTGCCCAATGCTAATGCAGACACAAATATGCTAGCGCTTCTTCTGTTTTTATTGGCCCCATTCCCACCCAGCAACTGGCCTTGTGAGATCAAATGCGTGCGTCTCTCTTTCCCCTCCAAAAGCGTGGCCTGAACATTTCATCGATGGTAGAGTGCCCAGTGGCCCCCTTGGCTCTCACTTTTCATGTGCCCCCAGTGGGGCCGACCGCTCGCGGGGGGGGGGGGGGGGATCAGGACACATGGTGACGTCATGGAGCGTTGCGTAAGCTTGCCGTTGGGTGCCAGGACACCCCCAGCCTCGAAAGGATGTCGCGCGTGCATTTTTTTCTGATCCTACTGCCTGTGTCCTTCAGATATCATGAAGCAAGAGGACTTTCAGGCGGAAACGCAGGTGATGAAGGCGCTGCGCCACAAGCACATCCTCTCCCTCTACGCCACCTGCTCTGTGGGAGATCCCTATTACATCGTCACCGAGTTCATGGCCAAAGGAAACCTGCTGCAGGTGCTCCGAGGTAAGCAGGCGTCCGCAGGCACCGCGATGGCCTGTGGCCCCCTTTCCTGTAACGGGGGGAGATACTCGGGGGCCCGGGTTCTGCTCCCGTGCAGGGCTTCAGCCGCTCTCACCTGTAACTCGGGCGTTTCTGCAGGCTTGGCCTGGCCCTCTCAGTAACACTGGCTGATTGTGTGGGGGGAGATGGGTTTTTTTTAATTTCTCTTCCACTTTTCATGGCCCTTCAAAGTGGATTACACTCGGGCGCTGCAGCTGGGCTCACAGTCTAAGGGCTTGATTTACTAAGCATTTTTCCCATGGGCACAGAATGGGGAACAAAACGTCAGTAAACACGAGGCCTACGTTTGTACCTGAGGCATCGGAGGGTGAAGAGACTGCCCGAGGTCACAAGGAGCTTTTACTAACGAAATAAATATCTGAGATTTAAGAATGCAAACCTGGCGCTATATTTATTGTTTTTCCTTGTGAGGCAGGTTGAGGGGAGGGCTAAGCCGAGCAGGGATTTCCGTTGCATTTTTGTGTTGTTAGGCCCCCCTGTAACACCTGCCGAGCGCGGGCTGTGATCGCATGTTGTGGTGTCCCGGCCCCTGCCCGACTCCTCGGCTCGCTCCTGCTCACAGACCCTGGCTCTCTCCTGCTAGGTGCTGACAGGAAGGCCTTGCAGCTGAACGACCTCATCGACATGGCGTATCAGGTGGCCGACGGGATGGGATTCCTAGAATCCAAGAACTACGTCCATCGCGATCTGGCCGCCAGGAACATTCTTGTGGGTGAAGACAACCTCTGCAAAGTGGCAGACTTTGGCATGGCCAGAATCATCAAGGTAGCATGGGGGGATGTGCCGGGGGGATGGGGGATGTGCTCTGGGGGGGGGGGCGAGACGCACTGGCCGTGTCATGCTGCTGATCTGTCTGCTTACAGGACGAATACTACAACTCCACCTCCTGGCACGTCCCCTACAAGTGGACAGCACCAGAAGCTCTCCACTACAACCGCTTCTCCACCAAATCGGATGTTTGGTCCTTTGGCGTTCTTCTGTATGAGATAATCACCTATGGACAGACACCGTATGCAGGTAACTCAGAGAGTTTAGAGCATAAGAACATCAGAGCCAAGGTCCATCAAGCCCAGTTTCCTGTGTCCAACAGTGGCCAACCAAGTCACAAGTACCTGGAAGTACCCAAACATTAAATTATGGACTTCTGCTAGAGGAATTTATCCAAACCTTTTTTAAACACAGCTACACTAACTGCACTAACCACATCCTCTGGCAACAAATTCCAGAGCTTTATTGTGCGTTGATTAAAAAAGAATTTTCTCCGATTAGTCTTAAATGTGCTACTTGTTAACTTCATGGAATGCCCCCTAGTCCTTCTATCTGAAAGAGTAAATAACCGATTCACATCTACTCATTCAAGATCTCTATCATATCCCCCCTCAGCCGTCTCCTCTCCAAGCTGAACAGCCCTAACCTCTTCAGCCTTTCCTCATAGGGGAGCTGATCCATCCCCCTTATAAGAACATAAGAAAATGCCATACTGGGTCAGACCAAGGGTCCATCAAGCCCAGCATCCTGTTTCCAACAGTGGCCAATCCAGGCCATAAGAACCTGGCAAGTACCCAAAAACTAAGTCTATTCCATGTAACCATTGCTAATGGCAGTGGCTATTCTCTAAGTGAACTTAATAGCAGGTAATGGACTTCTCCTCCAAGAACTTATCCAATCCTTTTTTAAACACAGCTATACTAACTGCACGAACCACATTCTCTGGCAACAAATTCAAGAGTCTAATTGTGCGTTGAGTAAAAAAGAACTTTCTCCGATTAGTTTTAAATGTTTTTATCATTTTGGTCGCCCTTCTCTGTTTAACCTGTCAGCTTCTGCAGGTTTCAAAACAGAAACAATGGAAGAATTCTTAGCATCTTTTTTTTTTTTTTTGGGTGGGGGGGGGGGGGGGGGGGGAGGGCAGTCGGAAGGAAAGATCCTGTCCTTCTGTCATGGGACATAGCCGCTCTGACTATCCCTATAGCACGATGAGCTTGAACCTGACCTCGGAAAAAAGCTTTTCTTACCTCAGATGCTATTTAATGGTCGATAAAACAAGAAGTTGCAGTGCAGCAGAACTGCAGTGCTTTCTATTTGAGATTTCCAGCCTAAGTTCTTGCAGGTTAACTTATGTAGATCCTGCCCACATGGATTCCTTATGTTAAGGACTAGCTCAGTTGCCATTTGATAGCATCAGGAAGCCGCGATGGTCTTAAATATCCTGCAGCACAGACATGAAGCTCTAATTTTAAGATTGCAGGAAGTTGGGCTCTCTGACAAAACATTGAGCTGGTTTGAATCTTTTTTTTCCAATAGATCCTATTTAGTAAAATTGGGTATAGCTCAATCAGAGAAGGTGGAACTCCATGCGGGAGTCCCACAGGGGTCTTCCCTTTCTCCAACCCTGTTTAATATTTACATGGCACCACTTTGTAGATTTTTGGCAGGGCTAGGATTAGTACACTATCTGTTTGCCGATGATATTCAGATCTTGTTACCCATTAAAGATTCTCTATCCGATACATTGAAATTATGGGACATGTACTTTACGTCTATAAAACAACTTCTTATGCACATGTCACTTTCACTAAATGATGCAAAAACGGAAATTCTATTCATCAGTAACAAGATCACTGAGAAAATAGAGACTGATCTACTAGCCCATACCCAGTCTCATAAGATTGTAAGAGAAGTAAGAGATTTGGGTTTGATCCTCGACTCCGAGTTAACCATGAAGCCATCAATTAAGTCTATTATAAAAGATGGCTTCTGGGGGGAAGTGACGTCAGCCCTACAGCATGGTCGCTTGAAGCGATAGCTCCTCTCTCACCCCCGCGAATTTAAGCTTGTATATGCTATTCAGGCTAATTTTTCACTTCTAGTATTTACTAGAGGACTCAGGCTTAACCGGTGATGTCACATAAGAGAAAATCGGTGGATTTAAAATCATTTGCATACGACCCGAGCGGCTCCCGTTTTTCGGCCTTGAGTGAGGTTCCGGAACCAGGAGCTCAAGTAATGGCGGACGGGGAGCCGCGCTCCGAGTCTGAGTTACCGGCCGCAGAGGCCACTGGAATGGGGATAGGCCTGATCGGGGCTCGCTCTGAACCCACGAAAGAGGACTTTAAACAGTGGTTCTCGGAGATACAAAAGGACTTGAAGTCAATTAAGTCGGATATGCAAGAAGCTTTAAATGGCTTTCGATCTGAATTGGGAGACTTTGGCCGGCGGGTTGAAGACGTGGAAAACATAGTAGAGGGTCATGCAGTGGACGTCTCCCGTATTAAATCTGATGTGTTGGATATTCATGCAGCCCACGAGGACATTTTATTGAAACTCGCCGACATAGAGAATCGTTCACGGCGTTCAAATATCAGAATCAGGGGGATCCCCGAAGCTGACAAATATAAAGATGTAGACCGAGTAGTGCAAGACTTATGTCGACAAATACTAAGCACTCGCTCGGAGCCTCATGAGCAGTTTGAGGGTGCCATTATAATAGATCGAGCGCATAGAGCGTTACGTGCTCCGAATCCTAATGTACCTCGGGATATCATTGCGTGTCTTCACAGTTACCGTCTTAAGGATGCAGTTATGCAACAAGCGCGCAAAGTTGGTGACATTAAATGGGATGGTCAAACTGTGGCGATTTATAATGATCTAGCAGCGATTACCTTGCAGAAACGCCGGGAACTACAACAAGTCACCACTTTGCTTCGGAAGGAAAATTTGAAGTACCGGTGGCTCTACCCTGCAGGACTTGCATTTACCAAAGATGGCGGCACACACTTCATTAAGACAGCAGCAGATGCGGCCTCCATTTTGGAAACGGTTGGACTGCATCTTCCTGTGGCTGAACTCCCTCTTCAGAGGATGGTGGGAGTCGGAAGGCCCAGATGGCAAAGAGTGGGGAAGACGGGCTCCAGATTACAGCGTAAATCTTTGGATCGCGGAGATACTGCAGACAGTGTAGACTGAACGATGTGTGGTAGTTTTATTCATGTTTCACACACAGTCCTCGGCTGAGGATCGGGCACCACATCTTTGGAAGGGGACCCTGTCTTTACTGGTGGTTGGGCTTAATGGTTCTTAATTAGAGCTAGCCTGAATACCTATGTTTGATTATGTTAAGATGTTTATTGTTAGTTTTCTAGTATTGGGGGGGGGAGGGGGAGGGGGGACCTCACTTGCTTCTCTCACGTTCTCTGTCAATGACTAATTGGCAGGGGATACGCATGGTGGGGAAGGGGGGAGGGAATGGAGGGGGGAGGGGGAGGGGGGTACAGGGGAAAGGAGGGAAAGGGATGCGAGGTGTGGGACAGGAGATGGGAGGGGTCATGGGATGTAGAGCGGTGGAGAGTCATGGGGTACTACAATGGCTTATTTTTGGCATAGGGCATGGGGAGATGGTTTGGGGGATGAGGCTTGGGTGGGCTATGTATGTGTTTTGGTGGACGTTGGTCGGTATTAAAGCTTGATGGCTCTTAAGGTCTTATCTGTGAATGTCAAAGGTATCAACCATCCTGCCAAACGCAAGAGTTTATTTAAGGAAGCACTTTCCGCTAAGGCGAGTGTTTTGCTCATTCAGGAGACGCATCTTCGTAAGAAGCATGAGTATCTCTTGAAATCAGCCCATTTTCCTTATATCTTCTTGGCGGCTAGTACTCCCATGTCTAAATATACTGGAGTGGGAGTTTTGATCTCTCGGGATCTTTTAGTTACTGTGGACAAGGTCCATAGAGATCCTGCAGGTAGATTTATCATAGTCTCCCTGTATATCCGTCAGAGCTTATATCTCCTGGTATCTATATACAATGCCACTGTACATCAGAGAGAGGTTCTAGACAGGTTGGATGAGCACTTGTTAAGATTTCCCAGCGGGCGATTGATAATCGGAGGAGATTTTAATTTAGTATGCAATCCAGCTAGAGATTGTTCAAAAGGGGGGGGTCATTACTCTTCTGTGGATCGGAAGGCATTACTTTCATTTCTAGACAAATGGAAGGTTGTGGATGTCTGGAGGGAACGTCACCCTAGTAGTAGGGACTTTACTTTTTATTCCCAGGCTCACGATACTTACACCAGGATTGATTACTTTCTTATAGATCAATCATTAGTAGGCGATACCAAGGAAGTGGGTATCGGGAACATTACATGGTCGGACCATGCTCCTATCTGGTGGTCATTTATAATTGATGGTCTTAGGAATGGCCGTCGGTTCTGGCGGATGAATGACTCCTTGCTTAAAGATAAAGAGACAGTCCAAGCTCTTAGAGTGGCCATCAAGAATTATCTACTTGATAATTCCACTGAGGATATTACGCCAGTTGTATTGTGGGATTGTCTTAAGGCAGTGCTCCGGGGCCAATTAATTGCGATAGCATCCTATCAAAAGAAAGAGAAGGAAAAACAACGCTCTGTTCTACGAGAAAAATTAGATCTCGTGGAGCAAGCTCACAAACAAACACCCAGTAAACGTTTGCTAATGGAACTGGGCGAAGTCCGACGGCAACTTCAAAAACTAGAGGCAGATGAAATATTGTATCATATGGATTTGACTAAAAGAACATATTATGAGCATGGTAACAAAGCAGGGAAGCTACTGGCGCATGCTTTGAAGACTAGAGTAGCACAGGCGCAAATTACTAGTATAAAAGCAGCGGATGGGACTGTAGTCATGGATGGGGAGGGGATTGGAGCGCAGTTCAACCAGTTCTTTGCTACTTTATACCAGCGGGATGAGACAGCTACTGAGGGGGATATCGGGAATTACCTGGCTACGGTTGAACTGCCTTGTTTAGAAGGCTCAGTGGCAGAGAGTGTGAATCGCCCTATCTCGGCGTTGGAAGTTCTAGGAGCCATTTCGGAATTAAAGACCGGAAAATCCCCAGGAATTGATGGGTACACTCCCTTGTTTTATAAGACATTTAAGGAGGAGTTGGCGGGTACCTTAGTAAATATGTTTAATAGTCTACGATTAGACAGCCATCTACTACCAGCGGCAAATGTGGCGGGTATTACTATTTTACCAAAACCAGGGAAAGACCCCAAGTTATGCAGCTCTTATCGGCCTATCTCATTAATCAACATTGACTTGAAGTTGCTGGCGAAAATCTTAGCCAATCGCCTGAAGATTGTTATTACCTCTTTGGTACACGATGATCAAGCTGGCTTTATGCCAGGAAGAATGGCGGGAGATAACATACGGAAAGTTGTAAATTTAATATATTATGCCCGTCAGAATCAGATACCTTCCGTGCTATTTGGGGTAGATGCCGAAAAGGCATTTGATCGGGTGCACTGGCCTTTTTTGTTTCAAGTACTGACGAAAGTGGGCTTAGGTGGGCATTTTTTGACGTGGGTGAAAGCTTTATACAGAAACCCATCAGCTTGCATTAAAGTGAATGGGAACTACTCGGACAATTTTGAGGTACAGAGAGGGACACGTCAGGGGTGCCCATTGTCCCCTTTATTATTTGCGCTATGTTTAGAACCTTTGGCGGAAATCATACGACAGGATGAGAACATAAGGGGAATTCGGGTTGGTGACAGATCCTATAAGTTAGCACTTTACGCTGATGATGTGCTGTTTACGTTGACGGACCCTGAAAATACGTTGTTGAGGCTTCTGCCACAGCTTGAGGCATATGGGAAGGTATCTGGGTTCAAAGTCAATACTGATAAATCAGAGATTCTCCCTATTGTCCTATCACTGGAAGTGGTTGCACATCTGAAACGGACGTTCCCCTTTCAGTGGGCGAAGCACTCTGTAAAATACTTGGGAGTGCAGTTGGGTCCTGACTTTACGGATTTGTTTGACTTGAATTATACTCCACTCAGTAAAAAGTTGGTTGGAGAGCTGCAGACATGGGATAGGTTAACTCTTACATGGTTAGGCCGCATTGCTGCTCTTAAGATGACCTTTTTGCCACGACTCGCCTATTTATTCCAGACCTTACCGTGCATAGTGCCAGTCCCGTATTTAAAGCGGCTACAAGCCAAAATCTTTTCCTTCATTTGGAAACGAAGGCCTCCTCGGGTATCGCGGGTTATATTATATCAGCATAAATTGGAGGGTGGATTGGGAGTGCCTAACTTGTTAAAATATTATCTGGCATCCCAATTTCGGGCAGTAGTTGATTTCCACAATTATAAATTTATCAAACCTTGGGTGCAATTAGAGAAGGACGTGGCCACTCCTGTCGTGATAGAGGAGGTATTTTGGGGTGGGGGTAGGTCCTCTATGGATCTATCTAGTGTATCACCTTGTCTTGCGGTCACACTCATGCTGTGGCGCCGGTGGAGAAGACAATTGGTGGGGGATAGACAATATTTCTTCTCCACACGGCTTCGGGGCTGTGAGGCTTTTCCGGCAGGGAGTGCTGGGAAGACTTTTCGGATTTGGGCTACAAAAGGTCTATGCACTCTGGGCCAATTCTGGTTTGATCAGGGAATGAAACCCTTTGCAGATTTGTGTGATACTTATCACCTGCCTGATGCTGATCGTTACGCCTACCTACAACTACGTCATTTCATCTATGTTAAGGAGGTCAGGCGGGATTTGCTAAAAGGAAAGACACTTATTGAAACCTTCTGTGAACAGGCCGGTACGATGCGAGGGGTGATATCTAAGCTTTATACTCTCCTTAATGGGGCAGTGACTCAGACGGCTCGTCACGTCTTGGCATGGGAACGGGATTTGGGGGCTCCCTTTCCGGAGGGGGAGTGGGCAGCTTGCTTTCAGGCCATAAGTCATAGTTCTATAGCAGCACAATTATTAGAAAACAGTTATAAACTGTTGTTCCGCTGGCATTTCACGCCTAGTAAATTGAAGAAAATGGGGTTACGTACTGAGTCACTATGTTGGAGGCACTGTGGTCAGGAAGGGGATTTCTACCATATGTGGTGGACGTGCCCGGCTATTATTTCTTTATGGTCTCAGGCAGAGACGTGGCTACGACAGGTTTTAAAGGAGGATATACACCTTAATCCGAAGGAGATGCTGTTGAACATCCCTGATGAGCAACGCTCTGGAGCTTCTACTACGATTGTGCGGGCGCTGGCCTATGCTGTGCGTGGGGAAATTGCCAAGCAGTGGAAATTGGGAAAAGCCCCTGAATTCTTGGAGGTATTACTGAGATTGAAATGGGTCTACCACATGGAATATTTGACAGCCTTAAGCAAAGACAAAATGACAAAATTTCTTAACATTTGGCGACCCTATGTGCAATGGTCTATCTCTCATAACAGCTGAATCATACCGCTCTGAGGGCTGGGGGGGGGGGGGGGGGGGGGTGGTGGGGATTAAAATTCATATAGGACTCTGTGAGATTCCTGTTAAGAATTTAGACGAGTTGGCAGTTTATATGTGTTCTATTGTATTCTGTATTCTTGCAACCAGTGGCATGACATATTTCAACAAGTTGTACAAGTTTCTTGTTGATTGTATTCTGCTGTTTTTACTGTTTGAATTAATAAACAGATAATTACAAAAAAAAAAAAAGATGGCTTCTATAAGTTGAGAGTCTTAAGAAAATTGAAGCCCCTATTGCATCTAAGCGATTTTCGAATTGTTTTGCAGGCTCTGATTTTACCAAAATTAGATTATTGCAATGCGCTCCTGTTAGGAGTATCCTTGTCATCTATTCGTCCTCTGCAACTTCTCCAGAATGCGGCTGCTCGTTTGCTATCCAACATAAAGAAATATGATCATATTTCTCCAGTGTTGATGAAGCTGCATTGGCTGCCGGTTCAGTCTCGCATTCACTTTAAGTGCCTTACTTTAATTCACAAAGCTATATATGGAAACAATTCTGAATGGCTTAATGCATCCCTGCGTATTCACGTCCCAGTACGAAATTTGAGATCACTTGGGCAAGCTCTACTTTCAATCCCGTCACCCAAACTAGCCCACTTAGGCTCTGTTAGAGAAAGAGCATTGTCCCTGGCTGGTCCTGGGTTGTGGAACTCCCTTCCGGTTGATATTCGATTGGAGGAGAATATCAATAGCTTTAAAAAGCAGATTAAGACCTGGCTTTTTCAACGAGCTTTTAATGAGGTCAATTGATTCCTTCTTTCTCTTACTTTGCTAATGGATGACAATAGGAGATAAGGGTTCACTGGGATAATAAGCCATAAAACAGGACAAGAACTGCCATGGTTTATGCCTGGTTAATGATAGAGGGGTAGTTAGAAGGGCTTAAATGGGAAAATGTAGGTTTTAAGACTTTTATTTTGTTTTTATGTTTTAAGTTTTTAATCTAATGGATTTTATTTATTTTTAGCTTATTACTATATTGGAATCAACTATGTTATTTTTAGTGAGTTTTTAGTAAGTTACCTGTTTTACGAGTTCTTGGTTTTTATGAATTTTGCTACTGCAAGTTCTAATCATTGTTAACCGCCTTGATATTATTTTGAAAGTCGGTATATAAAGTTAAATAAATAAATAAATAAATAAATAAATAAATGTGCACAGCAGCCCTCACGCAGCAGATTCTGGTTTGGGAGTTTGACTCTCAGCGTGTAAAGTAAATGGAGGAGACTGAAAGTGTATTCATGAGGGGACTCAGATTCATAGAGTCCACATGGAGACGGGTCATCAGTGGAGTGCCCCGGGGGTCTGTACTGGGACTTGTGCTATTTAGCATATTCGTAAATGATCCGGGGAAAGGAGCGACGAGTGAGCTGACCACATTTGCAGATGACAAAATGTTTTTGAGTGGTTAAAAGAGCAGCAGATTGTGAAGAACTGCAGAAGGACCTTGTGAGACTGCGAGACACTGAGCTTCTAAATGTAGAGTCAATTTAATGTGGACAAGTGCAAAGTTATGAATGCAGGGAAAAATAATCCCAACTCCAAGTGCAGTATGCTGAATTCCATGTTAGGAATCGCCAGCTAGGAAAAAGACCAGAGTCCTTGTGGACAACACCTTGAAAGCTTTGGCTCAGTGTGCGGTGGTGAAAAAGGCAAACAGACTGTTAGGAGTTTTGTTCTCTCGTCCTATACGAATATCATAATTCCCTTGTCGAGATCCATGGGTACAGTTCTGGCTGCTGCATTCCAATAAAGACATAGCGGACATAGAAAAGTTACAGAGAAGGGCGTCACAAATGTTAAAAAGAACGGGAAAGCTGCTTTATGGAGAGCAACTAAACAAATTAGGAAGAGAGATGACTGAGAGGGGACAGGATTGAGATTCATGAAATCATGAGTGAGATGGAAGCATCATTTGTATTATGTTGTAAATCTCTTAGGAAGATGTAATCTATTAGGCGATAAATAAATGACTGTAAATAAATAAATTTAATAAATAAATTTGCCCTTTCAAACAACACTAGGACTAGGGGACACTGAAAATACCAACTGGCAAATTTAAAAAAATTGTAGAAAGCTTTTTTTTTTTCTTGGCACACAATCAAGTTATGGAATCTGCTGCCAGAGGACGAGGTCCAAGCAATCCTCATAGTGTGGCTTCAAAAGAGGATTGGACAAGCTCCTGAAGTTATTAGCCAGGCAGACTTGGGAAAGGCAGCGCAAAACAAGAAATAGATCAACTATTGGGGATCTGCCGGGAGCTTGTCAGAGACAGGACGCTGGGCTCCACGGACCTTGCCTGGCATTTACCTTCTCATTCTGGAGCTGTCCAACAGATAACCCTGTTTTAGAAGCAGGTGAGGGAATGAGTAGGATTTTGGGTAAGGCCTCCTTCAAGATAACTAAGAACTGCCTACTAAATCAATAGGTTAATGGCACATGGAGCTAGGGTTACGCGATGGTAGGAGGAGCGTCATCCCAAGAGAAGATACAAATGCATGGAAAGAGCTGCAGTACCAGAAACATCGCGCCCTTACAAAGTCCCAGGTCCCTTCTGCTCTTATTTCTTTAAATAAAATTTGAGCAGGCCTTGAACTACACTAGAGACCTGAGGGTCCCTTCACCACATGAGATCAAGAGCTAAACTGTCTTTTTATTGGCCCTTGACAGTCGAACAACCTGCAGACATTCAGGATCTCTCCAGGCCAATATAGCTGCTCCTCCTTTAATTAAAAATGGGGCTCGTACTATTGCACACTCTCAACATATTGAGAATGCATCTTTTTTTTTTGTCACATTTCAACGTGATCCGTGGTGTAAATGCATTGAGATAGCACAAATCTGTGATTTCACACCCTTGCTCCAAATTGTATAAGTTTGAAAAGCTTACACGTCGCGCAGCAGAACGCGGAAGTTTTCCTACCGTTTGCCTTTCTAACATGCTTCCTGCATTACTTTGTAGTGATGACAAACGCTGAGGCGTCGGCCGAAGTGGGGCGGGGGTATCGGCTGCCCCAGCCTCCCGGCTGCCCCAACGTGATATACAAGGTCATGATGGATTGCTGGAAGGCGGAGGCGCGCCACCGGCCAACCTTCCAGACCGTCAAAAAGGAACTGGGACGGTTCGGCAAGTATGAAGCCACGGGCGACAGTGACTGATCTGCGCCACCTCCTCTGCCCTCCCCTTCAGGTTCGTCTTCCTGGCAGGGGGGGTCCCGGGCACGCTGTGAAAACACCACGGCCCTGCCACCTGCACTGCCTTAAAAATAAAACCGGAGGCTCTTTCCTGACGATGGAAGCTGAAGGTTAGAGATTCATTTTCTCCTGAACAGACATCGCCCAGAAAGCAAGCACAGATTGTCAGTGTTAAGTTTTTTTCTTTTTAAAAACGGTACGATCACTTTTTATGGTTCCAGTTATGGGGGACATCCAGATCATCTTTCTATCTTTCCTGGTTTTTCTTTGCCAAGATAAAAATAAAATCTCCTGTGTGTAATCAGTCTTCGCACTAGAAATGTACGTAAGTGAAGGTGCTGCTGTGCTGCTCTTCATCAGAACATTTCCCAGTGTACTCCTACTAGTTTAAGGGCTATGAAAGGCAGGATCCTCCAGCGGAATAAGAGAGAACTGTCTTCGTGTAAGAGAGACCCAGGCCGACACAAGGAAGCCGTGCATAAAACGGGGTGCTCGGCGTCGAGGGTCCGCTCTCCCAACGCGCGCCCGGGCACCTCTCCTGGGCGCGATGCAATATTGCCATGAGGGGGTCACGCTAGGGACAACTGCGCGCGCCCCTAGTGCTTCCTCAGCAGCCCAGGAGGGGTGGCTCCCTTTTCCTAACCCGACTCCCGGCACACCTTTTTTTTTTTTCTTTTTAACCTTTTGGTTCCTCCGACTTCATATCGCCGCGGTATGAGGTCGGAGGCTGTGCAGGAACGCAGTATATTTTCTGCTTTTCCGTACACTTTTTTTTGGGCTGCTCAGAAATTAACGTCTGCTCTAGGGTAGGCGTTAACTTCTGAGCATAAAACTGTGCGGGTCAGGCGCACAATTTTTTTTGTATCTGGGGCGAATAGCTAATAGCCTCATCCACATTAATTTGCATGTGATGAGCGCTATTAGTCACGGGGGGGGGGGGGGGGGGGGGGGGGGTTGGATGCGCGTTTTGGACGCACTAAACCTCTTCTGGCTTAGCTGAGCGCACTGTGCTGTGTCGGCTGCCAGTAGGCAAATTAATGTTAATTAATGGGATGGAGGAGGCCTGTCTTACAGGAAGACACTGTGGGAGGTGGGGAGCGAGGGGGAGGGGGGTCTGTAGTTTTTTTGTAGGCAGATAATCAAAATCAGTCTTGAACAATAACCCCCCTCCTTAAACCCCTGTAACCTAGCTGTTTTCATCTTATTTGATTACCGTTTATTACCAACGTTTGTCCACCTTGTAACGCTGGTTGTGATTATGAAGCAGTGGTTCCCCCGGGGAATGGCGCTATGTACCTACAACGTTTAAATAAATGTGTGCAGAAAAAGCCCCGCCGTGTCAGCCACCAGGTGGCACTCGTGGCCCGCAGGACAACGCATACCTCTGACCCCCCAGGCCAGCCCTGAAGGGTACGGTGGGGCCTGAGGGGCAGGGCCTGCGGTGAGAGAGGCAGGGACCCCGTACCTGTGTTAGCCGAGTAACGCCCTCCGTTCCCCGGGCTCTCACAGCCCGCTCACGTTCGGCCGGACTGAGAAACAGTGCCCGCCGATTGCATTTTCACATCCTCCCCACGTCGTTTGCAGTAAACGTTGGCCCGGGCGCAGAGTCCGTAGGGGTAGTTTGTACCTGTGCGCTATGGTCTGGCCCCAGCTGGTAAAGGGAAGGAATTACAAAGACCCCCCAGTAAAATCCACCTGAGGGAGCTTCAGGCAGCTGAAAAATTAGGAAAGCTGGACTTTTTCCTCCTGGCTCGCCTCTGCACAAGTTTCTAATTCAGAGTGCAGATTAAATCAGGGAGGGCCCGGCCCCTCAGCCCGGGCTTTCTGGCTCGCCTAGGTCGTGCCGGTGCTTCCTTATCTCTAGCCGGCCGAGCCCAGCACCGTAGGGCTGCTGCCGTCGGCGCGGACGCCTTTAATCGGTATCGCACCGGGCTGGGTGGTCGGCCCGAGGGTGGCGCTGGGGCCTGTGATTACCTGCGGAGCGTGATGACGGGGAGAGGGGAGCGACGTGGGCTAATGAGCACGAGGACCGGCGAGCTGAGAGAGAACGATGAAGCGCTGCCGCTGGTGAGAATCTGTCCCCTTTCCTCCGGGCGCCGTCCTCGTGCCCGTCGGTTTGCGTTTCTTCCTCCTCGCTGTGGAAGCAGGCGGGCCCGGGCAGCGTGCAGGGGGCTGCTCGCGCCGCTCCGGGGACCCTCGGTGACCCGTAGTCCGAGGTTTCCGTCGGCTTTGCAGCCCTCGCTGTTTCCTGATCTTGCAGCTTGCGGCTAACGCCCTCTCCTGGCAGGGCACTGCGGCTTTTCCCTCTCACCGCGGCTTGGCCTAATTTTGCCAGGGAGCCCCTTGCTTTGCTCCCCCTGCTCCTAGCGCACACAAGCACCAGCGAGGTGGGGCCCGTACACAAAGTTTGCCCACCCTGGATTATACTCTTTTAGGGGTAGATTTTATAAACTTGCGCTCCTGCGTCCATGCGCGCGCATGTTATAAAATCGGGGGTCAGCGCACACGCAAGTGTGCAACTTGCGCACGCCGACGCCCCGTGGACTTCCTCCGTTACCTCCCAGGTCGTTCCGATTTTGGAGTGGCCTGGGAGGGAATTTCCCTACCCCTTAGCCTGACCTTCCTACCCCTTCCCCTAGCCTATCCTCTCCCCCCCCCCAAATTTTTATTTTACCTGTTGTGCAAATGGCTGCTGTGCCGAGGGCCTCTAGCCACGCCCCTGAACTGCCCCGCCCACTGCCCGATGCCCTGCGACCTATGCGCGTGACCGGGCCTTTTAAAATTGGCCCGGGGCAGGTAAGGCCGGTCACACGTGTAAATCCCCGGGATTTATGCGCATAACCTTTTTAAGCAACGAGCTTTTTCGGTGGCCGGCCCCATCATGTGGCGCACTCTACCGGATGACTTGAGACAAATTTATAATAGAAAGGAGTTTAAAAGAGCTTTTTAAAAACCTATTTGTTCAAGGAAGCTTTTGGGAATTCAGAACAGGCACAATAGTGGATTAACTCAGGGAATTTAGCCATTTGTAGTCTTTATCTATTTTAGGCTTCTTACGTTAATTCTTTAAGCTTTCTCTGTGTTTGTTTTTTTTTATAATGTAATAGTTTTATTCCTTTTAGAGATTTTAATGTTATTGATCAAGATATTATTTGTATTTTTTATTCTATCTTTTATATTTTAGCTTATTTGAATTTATTATTATTTTGATTTTTATTTCTATGGCTGTAAACCGCTTTGTTCAGTCTTTGATTGGTAAAACGGTATATAAATGTGCTAAATAAATAAAATAAATCCGGACCGGACCGTGGCTGCCCTTGATCAGTGTAAAAGGAAGGCAAAACTGTTAAATGCTTGAACCTAAAACAGTTCAGACCTCTGCACAAGTGAAAATAAAAGTGCACCGGCTTCAATTATGCAGAGCGAAAAAAGATGGCAGGAAAGGATCCTACGGCCTGTCCAGATGTCCAGTCTCACTCAGAGATCCCCTCCTGAACTCAGATACCATCTCCACTGGGGGCCCTTCCACCCATCCTCCACCCTCTCTAAGGAAACATTGCCCCAGATTACTCCTGCGCCTACCCCCTTTCCCCCTCCTCTCATGCCCCCCTCCTTCCCTCTGAGATACCTCCCCTCTCTCGCCCTTCCCCTAGGGCGCACAAGCTTTGATCTTTAAGTCTGTCCCCACGGGCTTTAGAACGAGTCTTACTCTTCAGTCTCCATTGCTGGTTTACATTTTGCCCAGGCCATGCCCAGACTAGTCTTACTCCTCTTCCCCCCCCCCCCTCCCTGTATTATTCCCCTCCGCTGGGGCATCCTCCAGATGTGCTGCCTCTGCCTTGCCCTTCTCTGCCTCCTCCCATTCTAGAGACTTCTTCACCGTCCTCTTTCACATCTTATTTTTTTTTTTTTTTGGCCCCACCGTTGTCTCCTGCTCAGTCACAGTTCCCTGGGCTCGTTGCCCTCCTTACTCAGCCCAGCCATCAGCCTGACCCCCCCTGACCAGGACCCACAGGCGGACCCTAAATCTGGCTCCTTCTGCAGAGGGCCCTCCTCCAGCTGCCATGAGCCGCGGGTCCTCCTCATGGCTGTGCCCCGAGCCCGCCCGGCCATCTCCGAGACCCAAGCTGAAAGCCCATCTCCTCCACGTTGCTTTGCATTTATAGTTCATGCGTTAAGCAACGCCGGCACAATCCAATGAGGAGGTGAAGGCAGACATCAAGCAGGGCCAGCGCGAGCCTGCACCGGGGCCAGCGCGAGCCTGCACGGGGGCCGCGCGCTGCCCCCAGACGCTGCCTGGGATCACTTTACAGGGGAGGCCTGCAGTGCGCCTGCGCCCCACAGCCTGCCAGGGCTGCCTCCGTGCACGCATTTTCTCTCAGCCGTGCAGGCTGCAGCGTCAGCTAAAGCTGTGCAAAGTGAGAAGGCGATCGTGGGCTTGCCACTGCTTATGGAAGAGCAGGAGCCTCCCCGCCGCCTGCACACGAGCTTCCAGCCCTTTCTTCCCAGCTCCGTGGTGTGATTAATGCCGGAGGCTGTCAGACTGCCCCTACAGCTGTCGCATCCTGTCCTACATCCCTTCATTCCCACTCCGTGCTCAAGGCTTGGAGCTCTTTGCAATTCTTTTTCATCTTCCGTTTCCTGTTTTGTTTCAAGCATAAACTACAGTGATACAGAAAAAAAAATCCCAGAAATCTGCATCAGGTACATAAGAGGACAAATCAGACAATGCACCTCAAAGCCCTGAAGCAATCCCCCCACTATTCCACCACTGAGACCACCCCCCTCCCCCCATACACACACACACCTCTGTCAATGCACCTCATTCCTGCCCTGCAGCGCCTCCTGCTATTCCTGTACTGAGACCCTCGCACACAGCTCTGCCCTGCAGCACCTCCTGCTATTCCTGTACTGAGACCCTCGCACACAGCTCTGCCCTGCAGCACCTCCTGCTATTCCATTACTGAGACCCTCGCACACAGCTCTGCCCTGCAGCGCCTCCTGCTATTCCTGTACTGAGACCCTCACACACAGCTCTGCCCTGCAGCGCCTCCTGCTATTCCAGTACTGAGACCCTCACACACAGCTCTGCCCTGCAGCGCCTCCTGCTATTCCAGTACTGAGACCCTCACACACAGCTCTGCCCTGCTGCACCTCCTGCTATTCCAATACTGAGACCCTCACACACAGCTCTGCCCTGCAGCACCTCCTGCTATTCCAGTACTGAGACCCTCACACACAGCTCTGCCCTGCACCTCCTGCTATTCCAGTACTGAGACCCTCACACACAGCTCTGCCCTGCACCTCCTGCTATTCCAGTACTGAGACCCTCACACACAGCTCTGCCCTGCAGCACCTCCTGCTATTCCTGTACTGAGACCCTCACACACAGCTCTGCCCCGCAGCACCTCCTGCTATTCCAGTACTGAGACCCTCACACACAGCTCTGCCCCGCAGCACCTCCTGCTATTCCTGTACTGAGACCCTCACACACAGCTCTGCCCCGCAGCGCCTCCTGCTATTCCAGTACTGAGACCCTCACACACAGCTCTGCCCCGCAGCGCCTCCTGCTATTCCAGTACTGAGACCCCCGCGCACGGCTCTGCCCCGCAGCGCCTCCTGCTATTCCAGTACTGAGACCCCCGCGCACGGCTCTGCCCCGCAGCGCCTCCTGCTATTCCAGTACTGAGACCCCCGCGCACGGCTCTGCCCCGCAGCGCCTCCTGCTATTCCAGTACTGAGACCCCCGCGCACGGCTCTGCCCCGCAGCGCCTCCTGCTATTCCAGTACTGAGACCCCCGCGCACGGCTCTGCCCCGCAGCGCCTCCTGCTATTCCAGTACTGAGACCCCCGCGCACGGCTCTGCCCCGCAGCGCCTCCTGCTATTCCAGTACTGAGACCCCCGCGCACGGCTCTGCCCCGCAGCGCCTCCTGCTATTCCAGTACTGAGACCCCCGCGCACGGCTCTGCCCCGCAGCGCCTCCTGCTATTCCAGTACTGAGACCCCCGCGCACGGCTCTGCCCCGCAGCGCCTCCTGCTATTCCAGTACTGAGACCCCCGCGCACGGCTCTGCCCCGCAGCGCCTCCTGCTATTCCAGTACTGAGACCCCCGCGCACGGCTCTGCCCCGCAGCGCCTCCTGCTATTCCAGTACTGAGACCCCCGCGCACGGCTCTGCCCCGCAGCGCCTCCTGCTATTCCAGTACTGAGACCCCCGCGCACCGCTCTGCCCCGCAGCGCCTCCTGCTATTCCAGTACTGAGACCCCCGCGCACGGCTCTGCCCCGCAGCGCCTCCTGCTATTCCAGTACTGAGACCCCCGCGCACGGCTCTGCCCCGCAGCGCCTCCTGCTATTCCAGTACTGAGACCCCCGCGCACGGCTCTGCCCCGCAGCGCCTCCTGCTATTCCAGTACTGAGACCCCCCGCGCACGGCTCTGCCCCGCAGCGCCTCCTGCTATTCCAGTACTGAGACCCCCGCGCACGGCTCTGCCCCGCAGCGCCTCCTGCTATTCCAGTACTGAGACCCCCGCGCACGGCTCTGCCCCGCAGCGCCTCCTGCTATTGAGACCCTCGCGCACGGCTCTGCCCCGCAGCGCCCCCTGCTATTCCAGTACTGAGACCCTCGCGCACGGCTCTGCCCCGCAGCCCCCCTGCTATTCCAGTACTGAGACCCTCACACACGGCTCTGCCCTGCAGCACCTCCTGCTATTCCAGAACTGAGACCCTCACTCAGAGCTCTGCCCTGCAGCACCTCCTGCTATTCCAGTACTGAGACCCTCACACACAGCTCTGGCAAAGGACGTGACTGAGGAGATACTGCCTCTCTTGCTCTTGGGATGGCTCCTAGTGTCTGGATTGCTCTCCCATAGGCCCTATGGTCATTTTATTGGAAGCCTTAGCTGCAGACACAATGTATATCATGAACCGCCCAGTCACTGGACTGAACTTAATAGCTTATCTATGTGGGCTCTGTCATTTTGATTTTAGCCCAGCAAACAGAATTCAATGTTTTATTCTTCTGCCTTTTTGCTGAACTCTTGGGTCTGTGTGCCATGCACAGGGCTCGCGCTGATGACTGAGGCCCATGTATCAAGTAATGTGCAAAGCATGACCTGTGCCCTCCCCCAGCCGCAGACCTGACAAGCAGAAAGTCCATGGCGTGCACGGATGAGATGGGGCAGGAGAACCAGCTGCAATCACGCATTTAGTTTCCCTTCCCCCTCTTTTGGGTCATCCTGTGGCAGCAGTTACACGTTTGCTGCGTATTTTTTACACCTTGCCTGTCCTGTAGCGTGCGAGTAGTCTCAGCGTGCTGCATCACAGAGAGAGATGCGGGGCCTGGAGCTTGCTGGAATTAAATGCACCGAAGCTGCTTTCAAAGCTGACTTTAGGAAGGTCTGTTAGCTTGTAAAGCATCCTAAAACCAGTCTGAAATGTAAGAAAGCTACAGGCAGAAAGGGAGTCAAGCTCAGAGGACCACGCCTCACAGTCCAAGTGGGATCCGGGTGTATCACACCAGGAAATAGATTGGGCAGACTGCACCCAGACTGCCTGCTTTCCACTGCTCTAGGCAGGATATCTCCCAGTTGTCAGCCAAACGTGCTTAAGAGCCTGCACGATATCACTCCTTCTCCCTAGCAGCCTGATGTAATAAGATGCGAGTTAAGGTTTTCCACTGAACTTTAAGGTCGTTTTCCTCACTCAAGTACTAACAAAAGAGAACTCCTGATCCGGTTGGCTATTATTATGCTAATGCACCAGGAGTGAAAGAAGTGATCTAACCTGAAAGTGTGCAGAGAAAACGTGCCTAGTGCACGGAAATCCCCTGCACCATGAGCTCCAGGTTCAGCCCACGAGCCCAGAAATGTTACTGCACCTCTGACTGGAAGTTACATTTCCAACGTTAGGAAAATGCAAGTTAAGCCCGTGCACCTGTCTGCATTGAGAAGCTAAGGCCTTGCTTAACATGGGATTTGCATGCAAGAGAGTTAAAATCTGCACACATTTTTCTACACCTAATTCCTGCTTCAATAGGGAATAAAGTTGTACATACAAAAACGGGCAAAGCCTGGTGCCTAGAGATGGGCAGTGGCGCTGGTCACCTTCCCCTGATTTTATCTATGAATCCCCGCATTCAGCGCTGGCTGACTTGGCTGCTTCTCCCCTCCCCTCTGTGGTCCTGTGCTGTGCCCTCTGCTTGCGATTGACAAGATAAGACTTCCAGAACTAGTTCAACATCCAGGCCCTGTCACGCCCCCCATTTATCTGGCTTTCAGCTCTGCCTTGCTCTGGGTTGCCATCATCTCTGCTGGTGGCTATTCCAGGCATCCATCATCTTCCCAGTGAAAGGAAGATGTCACCCTCACAGAGGAAAGCAGGAACATGGCAGATTAGGGCAGATAAAGAGCAAATGACACAGCCAGCCTGTCCAGTTATTCCTGCCCACACTGCAAGGATAATTCTCAGCTGCCAGCCGGAGAAGCTTGAAATGTTAACCATGCTTCAATCATTAAAATAAAATGCTCGGATCAGTTTACATGAATGAAAATACAGATAAGCATTCAAAATCTCAAACTAAATCCACCACCCAGACCCACTCCCCCCCGCCCCCCGCCCCCCGACTCCCAACCCCCACCAAGCTTTGTAATAATCTAAACGGCTGCCAGAAGCAGCGAGGCTCTTGCCCAAACACCTCCTCGCCTTCTCGTTCCTGCTGGACAGCACCGGCAATCAAGAGCTGGCTGGCCCTGACCCAGCTGCTTTCTAAAGCATTAGAGCCCAGTGGTACCAAGCTCAGATCAGGACCCCTTGGCTCTGAATTTCATTTTGCTGGAAAATGTACTTTAGTGAAACTACTGATTACTAAGTGAAAAGAAAGCTTTCTGTTTTTTACAGAAAGGCAGCCATCCAGGGGCAGCTCTGTAATGGAGAAGAGCGAGGCACCCGCCTCAGGCGTCAAAATTTTGGGAGCAGCAGCAATTATCCCCCACCCCACCCCAAACAAAAGGCTGCCTCATTGTGCCTTTTAAGTTCTAAGATGGGCCATCAGAGTTTCTACACCCTGCTGGTAGGAAGACCTGTGGCAGAGCAGAAGAAGGACACTGGCAGGGTTCCCACTCCCTGCCACCATGAATATAGTCCCCGTGGTGCAGGTGGTGCTGAAGAATGACGCTGGCAGGGTTCCCACTCCCCGCCAGCATGAATAAGCTCCCATGGTGCATGTGGTACTGAAGAATGAGCTGGCAGGGTTCCCACTCCCCGCCAGCATGAATAAGCCCTCATGGTGCATGTGGTACTGAAGAATGAGCTGGCAGGGTTCCCACTCCCCGCCAGCATGAATAAGCCCTCATGGTGCATGTGGTACTGAAGAATGAGCTGGCAGGGTTCCCACTCCCTGCCAGCATGAACAAGCTCCCATGGTGCGGGTGGTGCTGAAGAATGAGCTGGCAGGGTTCCCACTCCCCACCAGCATGAATAAGTCCCTATGGTGCAGTTGGTGCTAAAGAATGATGCTGGCAGGGTTCCCACTTCCTGTTATGGTCGCCGGATGCGGCGGTCCACGGCCGGGACCAACCGTCATGGCCGCCGGTTGCGGCAGACGGCAACCTGGGCAAACCGATACGATGTGCGAACGGATATCGGTATAAAAGAAATGTTAAATAAATAAATAAATAAATAAAAGCCTACCCGTGGGATCAGAAGGTCCTCTAGACTCTGGAGAGCACAGGCTGCTCTCTCCTGCACTCCTCTGGGCCATTGCCGCTGACGATGTCCGGCCGCATGGCTTCCTCCTTGCCGGGTTGACTCCGCCCCCCTCTGGGTCTGATTAGGGCCGCGCGCGCAGCTGCAGGCTGAATTTAAAGGAACCATGACAGGAAGTTGTCGTGGTTCCCCCCTTGGACTTCTTCCTGTAATTTGGGTATTTAAGGCAAGGCCTGCTCCTCAGACCTTGCCTTGGTATTGAGGCTTCCTGTTGTCTAGTCCTGAGCTCCTTGGGTCCTCCGATCAGACTGTTCCTGTTGGTCTGTTCCGCTCCTGCTCTTCTCTCTCCTCGGATTCTTTCTTGTGGTATTGACTCTGGACCGGCTGCCGACCACTCCCCTGGCATTGACTCTGGACCGGCTGCCGACCACTCTCTTGGCATTGACTTTGGACTGGCTGCCGACCACTCCCCTGGCATTGACTCTGGACCGGCTGCCGACCACTCCCCTGGCATTGACTCTGGACTGGCTGCCGACCACTCCCCTGGCATTGACTCTGGACCGGCTGCCGACCACTCCCCTGGCATTGACTCTGGACTGGCTGCCGACCACTCTCTTGGCATTGACTCTGGACCGGCTTCCGACCTTTCACCTCCTTGGACTACGGGATCTGCTGTCGACCATTCTTCGGCTTTCACTACTGGACGGACCTACGACCTGCTGGAGGCGCCTGCATCCAGACCAATTCTCCGTCTTCGGTGACTCTCCTAAGTCCAAGCGGTCCTGGTCCCTACGAGCTCTTCCTGGGGGGACCAAGGATCTCCAGTGGCGAAGCATCTCTTCAACTTCTACAGTAACAGGCCTCGCCTTCCGACTAGAGGGGTCTACGAGGGGTCTTTCTCTGTAGTACTCTACCCCTCCTCGGACTAAGGGGACACTTCCAGGTGCATAACACTTCCTGCCAGCTAGAAGATCTGCATGGCTGCTCTTTGCTAAGACCTTCTTGTAAGAGGAAAAATTGGGGATGGGGGAGAGGAAAAAAGGAGGGAAAGTGGAGGGTGTGAGTGAGGAGGTTAAGGGAAGGAGATAAGTAACTGAGAAGGAAGGAAAGGGAGTGGGAAGGGGCGTGAACGAGAGGGAAGTTGAGTGGAAAGTAAGGGGTGAGTGACAGAGGGGAGGGGAGAGGTGAGTCAAAAGGAGGGAAAAGAAGAGGTGTGAGTAAAAGGTGGGAAACTGAAGGGATATGAATGGAGACAAGGAAAGGGGAGGGTGTGAGTCAAAAAAGCAAGGAAGGGAAGAAGGGTGAGAGGGAGAGGGAGAGGAAGTGCATGAGTGAGTGTGTGAGAGTGCACGTGTGTGAGGAGAGAGCCTGCGTGTATGACCAGGTGTGAGGAAGAAGAAAGTTTGTCATGGATTCATGAGAGGAGGAGGTACAATCTCAGAGTAACTGCAAAGCAGTAGATTCCAGGGACGGAGAGAAAGGAAATTCTTTGATTATTGAGTCTTACTTGATGTGTCTGTTGTTTTGACATATTTTGTTTTGGGGAAATGTTTACAATTTTGTATGAGTTTAATTATCAGATATTATTCTGTTTGGTAGCTGTTTTGAAATATTCTTTTTATTAGTATGGCTATTGATATTTTATATTTCTTAATGTTGTTTTATGAGGAATGTTTGTTTCTGTTTTTCCATTGTTGCATTGCATAGAATCTGGTTTCTGCTTTCCAGTTCAGTTTTTGTCTGCACGTTTCTATATATATTTTATTTATTTACTATGATTTAACCATCTTTTTGCAAGGAAGCTTATGGCTGCTTTATACTGTCTGTGTTCTGCCTGCATGGCTGAGGTGAGGTATTCTTCTGCTAGCGTGAAGTTTCTCTGTAGGGATCTAGAGCAGCCTGGCTTGTTCTGTTTTCTTAATACAGGCTGTATTGGTGTTTTAGGGCCTGCTGTAATATTTGTGGTGTTGCCTTTTCAGAGGTAGAGTTGTTACTGTTTGAGTGCTGGCACTTAGTGCTGTTTTGGCATGGGAGGTTTATTATATTGTAATTGTAATGTGGCTTTCTGAGGACCAAGCCCACATCCAATGTGCTCTACAATAGGCTTAACACCATATGATCAGGTGTCCTTTTTGCAGGGCTTTCTGGTTGGCACCACAGCAGTGCATGAAAATATAATACACCTGCTGTTGTGACATTTTTAATGCAGAAGACTATATTTTGAATGTCCTTTTTCATGTAAAATTTCTCATTCTGGGTCAGGAAAGTAGTTAATATGAAATTGTAAAATAAATGTATAATATTTAATTGTGTGGGGAGAGGGCTGGTGGGGTGGCTCAAGACTGTAAGGTCTGCCTTGGGCAACTAATCCCCTTGCACTGGCCTGCGAGAGTATAGCACATCTAGACCCCCACCATCCACCCATCTCCCACATTCCAGGGGGCAGGGCTCCCAGGGGTGTGGCAGGAAGTCTGCCACTTCTCTGGGAACCCTGATCTCTGCATCCCTCCCCTCTTCCTAGCATTTCCATTCACCGAAAGGACCAGACTTCATGTGGGAACCCTCCACCTTTCCTTACCCTCAATAATCTGCCCTGTGCTGTGCCTTGGGAGGGGGGAGGTACCCCTGCCTTCGGCAACAGATTGCTTGCCTTGAGCGGCCCCTGCAGCCGTGCAAAAGCTTCACTCTGGGAGGCTGCAGTTATTGAACGCCTCCCGCTGTTCCCTGCAGTTCACGGCTCGTGATGATGCCACAGCATCCCCAGGATTTGCCTGTGATGTCACCGTATCCCCGGGCTGTCCTGCCGCTCGCACCGTACGAGTGCCGCTCAGCAGGCTGGGATTTCTCCCCTTTTGTCATTGCAGACGCTTAAGGGAGAGAAATGGAAATGAGCCAACGCCCAGCTGGGCTTCCCGCACCACCGCTGCCAGCGGCAGCCATGCATGCAGGACACTCAGAACCGGTGCAGCCTGGCACCACTGCACGCGCACCCCCGGCAAGCCGGCGCGCTTTAGGCTCGGGACACTGCACATTTCACTCACAGACACCTAGCACGGATTAGCTGCAAAAAAATCACCCCCAGGCATCCGGCACTAATTAAGCCTGGGACACTTCAAGACAACCGCCTGCCATCTAGCACGGGTTAGAGGTAGAAGGGCTCAGCTACGCTGCAGCTAATTTAATAATAATAATAATAGTAGCAGACCCGATCCAGAGAGCAGTTACAGAGTGCCACCCATTATAACAGCAGCACGCGCCTGCTTCCTCATCCCGCCCATAACGCGCAAACGTGTCTCTCCATCGCCCTCGCCGTCCGTCCCGAACCCCCTTCTCGCTGCTAGGAGCCCGCCTCACAGCGCGCTGCTTTTAGTGCGCATGCGCTGCTCCGCGGGCGCCTGCAGAAATAGAGCAAAGGTTGCGCCGCCCCTCCCCCCTTAGCTGGGAGAGGTGGAAGGAGGGAGAGGAGGGGCTGGGGCGGCGCTGTCTGGGCTTCGGGGTTTAGGCCAGAGGCTGGGGCTGGGGCTGTGCTGGGTTTAGGGGTTTGGCACTGGAGCTGGGAATTACGATGGGGTTAGGAGTTTATGACTGGGACTGGAGCTGGGATTTACGCTGGGATTAGGAGTTTATGACTGGGACTGGAGCTGGGATTTACGCTGGGATTAGGAGTTTGTGACTGGGACTGGAGCTGGGATTTACGGTGGGGTTAGGAGTTTGTGACTGGGACTGGAGCTGGGATTTACGCTGGGATTAGGAGTTTATGACTGGGACTGGAGCTGGGATTTACACTGTGATTAGGAGTTTATGACTGGGACTGGAGCTGGGATTTACGCTGGGATTAGGAGTTTATGACTGGGACTGGAGCTGGGATTTACGCTGGGATTAGGAGTTTGTGACTGGGACTGGAGCTGGGATTTACAGTGGGGTTAGGAGTTTATGACTGGGACTGGAGCTGGGATTTACGCTGGGGTTAGGAGTTTATGACTGGGACTGGAGCTGGGATTTACGCTGGGATTAGGAGTTTATGACTGGGACTGGAGCTGGGATTTACGCTGGGATTAGGAGTTTGTGACTGGGACTGGAGCTGGGATTTACGGTGGGGGTAGGAGTTTGTGACTGGGACTGGAGCTGGGATTTACGCTGGGATTAGGAGTTTATGGCTGGGATTTACGCTGGGATTAGGAGTTTATGACTGGGACTGGAGCTGGGATTTACGGTGGGGTTAGGAGTTTATGACTGGGACTAGAGCTGGGATTTACGGTGGGGTTAGGAGTTTATGACTGGGACTGGAGCTGGGATTTACGGTGGGGTTAGGAGTTTATGACTGGGACTGGAGCTGGGATTTACGGTGGGGTTAGGAGTTTGTGACTGGGACTGGAGCTGGGATTTACGCTGGGGTTAGGAGTTTGTGACTGGGACTGGAGCTGGGATTTACGCTGGGATTAGGAGTTTATGACTGGGACTGGAGCTGGGATTTACGCTGGGATTAGGAGTTTGTGACTGGGACTGGAGCTGGGATTTACGGTGGGGTTAGGAGTTTGTGACTGGGACTGGAGCTGGGATTTACGCTGGGATTAGGAGTTTATGACTGGGACTGGAGCTGGGATTTACGCTGGGATTAGGAGTTTGTGACTGGGACTGGAGCTGGGATTTACGCTGGGATTAGGAGTTTGTGACTGGGACTGGAGCTGGGATTTACGGTGGGGTTAGGAGTTTATGACTGGGACTGGAGCTGGGATTTACGCTGGGGTTAGGAGTTTATGACTGGGACTGGAGCTGGGATTTACGCTGGGATTAGGAGTTTATGACTGGGACTGGAGCTGGGATTTACGCTGGGATTAGGAGTTTGTGACTGGGACTGGAGCTGGGATTTACGGTGGGGGTAGGAGTTTGTGACTGGGACTGGGATTTACGCTGGGATTAGGAGTTTATGACTGGGACTGGAGCTGGGATTTACGGTGGGGTTAGGAGTTTATGACTGGGACTGGAGCTGGGATTTACGGTGGGGTTAGGAGTTTGTGACTGGGACTGGAGCTGGGATTTACGCTGGGATTAGGAGTTTATGACTGGGACTGGAGCTGGGATTTACGCTGGGATTAGGAGTTTATGACTGGGACTGGAGCTGGGATTTACGCTGGGGTTAGGAGTTTATGACTGGGACTGGAGCTGGGATTTACGCTGGGGTTAGGAGTTTATGACTGGGACTGGAGCTGGGATTTACGCTGGGATTAGGAGTTTATGACTGGGACTGGAGCTGGGATTAGGAGTTTGTGACTGGGACTGGAGCTGGGATTTACGCTGGGATTAGGAGTTTATGACTGGGACTGGAGCTGGGATTTACGGTGGGGTTAGGAGTTTATGACTGGGACTGGAGCTGGGATTTACGCTGGGGTTAGGAGTTTATGACTGGGACTGGAGCTGGGATTTACGCTGGGGTTAGAGGATTGTGAGTGGGACTGGAGCTGGGATTTACGCTGGGATTAGGAGTTTATGACTGGGACTGGAGCTGGGATTAGGAGTTTATGACTGGGACTGGAGCTGGGATTAGGAGTTTGTGACTGGAGCTGGGATTTACGCTGGGATTAGGAGTTTATGACTGGGACTGGAGCTGGGATTTACGGTGGGGTTAGGAGTTTATGACTGGGACTGGAGCTGGGATTTACGCTGGGGTTATGAGTTTATGACTGGGACTGGAGCTGGGATTTACACTGGGGTTAGGGGTTTGTGACTGGGACTGGAGCTGGGATTTACGCTGGGGTTAGAGGATTGTGAGTGGGACTGGAGCTGGGATTTACGCTGGGGTTAGGAGTTTATGACTGGGACTGGAGCTGGGATTTACACTGGGGTTAGGGGTTTGTGACTGGGACTGGAGCTGGGATTTACGCTGGGGTTAGAGGATTGTGAGTGGGACTGGAGCTGGGATTTACACTGGGGTTAGGGGTTTGTGACTGGGACTGGAGCTGGGATTTACGCTGGGGTTAGGAGTTTATGACTGGGACTGGAGCTGGGATTTACACTGGGGTTAGGGGTTTGTGACTGGGACTGGAGCTGGGATTTACGCTGGGGTTAGAGGATTGTGAGTGGGACTGGAGCTGGGATTTACGCTGGGGTTAGGAGTTTATGACTGGGACTGGAGCTGGGATTTACACTGGGGTTAGGGGTTTGTGACTGGGACTGGAGCTGGGATTTACGCTGGGGTTAGGAGTTTATGACTGGGATTTACGGTGGGGTTTACGCTGGGGTTAGGGGTTTGTGACTGGGACTGGAGTTGGGATTTACGCTGGGGTTAGAGGATTGTGAGTGGGACTGGAGCTGGGATTTACACTGGGGTTAGGGGACTGGGACTGGAGCTGGGATTTACGCTGGGGTTAGAGGATTGTGAGTGGGACTGGAGCTGGGATTTACGCTGGGGTTAGGAGTTTATGACTGGGACTGGAGCTGGGATTTACGCTGGGGTTAGGAGTTTATGACTGGGACTGGAGCTGGGATTTACGCTGGGGTTAGGAGTTTATGACTGGGACTGGAGCTGGGATTTACACTGGGGTTAGGGGTTTGTGACTGGGACTGGAGCTGGGATTTACGCTGGGATTAGGAGTTTATGACTGGGACTGGAGCTGGGATTTACGGTGGGGTTAGGAGTTTATGACTGGGACTGGAGCTGGGATTTACGGTGGGGTTAGGAGTTTATGACTGGGACTGGAGCTGGGATTAGGAGTTTGTGACTGGGACTGGAGCTGGGATTTACATTGGGATTAGGAGTTTATGACTGGGACTGGAGCTGGGATTTACACTGGGGTTAGGAGTTTATGACTGGGACTGGAGCTGGGATTTACACTGGGGTTAGGAGTTTATGACTGGGACTGGAGCTGGGATTAGGAGTTTATGACTGGGACTGGAGCTGGGATTTACGCTGGGGTTAGGGGTTTGTGACTGGGACTGGAGCTGGGATTAGGAGTTTGTGACTGGGACTGGAGCTGGGATTTACGCTGGGATTAGGAGTTTGGGACTGGAGCTGGGATTTACGGTGGGGTTAGGAGTTTATGACTGGGACTGGAGCTGGGATTTACGCTGGGGTTAGGAGTTTGTGACTGGGACTGGAGCTGGGATTTACGCTGGGATTAGGAGTTTATGACTGGGACTGGAGCTGGGATTTACGGTGGGGTTAGGAGTTTATGACTGGGACTGGAGCTGGGATTTACGGTGGGGATTAGGAGTTTATGACTGGGACTGGAGCTGGGATTTACGGTGGGATTAGGAGTTTATGACTGGGACTGGAGCTGGGATTTACACTGGGGTTAGGAGTTTATGACTGGGACTGGAGCTGGGATTTACGGTGGGATTAGGAGTTTATGACTGGGACTGGAGCTGGGATTTACACTGGGGTTAGGAGTTTATGACTGGGACTGGAGCTGGGATTTACGCTGGGGTTAGGAGTTTATGACTGGGACTGGAGCTGGGATTTACGCTGGGGTTAGGGGTTTGTGACTGGGACTGGAGCTGGAGCTGGGATTTACGCTGGGGTTAGAGGATTGTGAGTGGGACTGGAGCTGGGATTTACGCTGGGGTTAGAGGATTGTGAGTGGGGGTTGCAGCTGGGATTGGTCTCAGATTTTGAGGTCCAGCCTGCACCCGCTCACTGCTGGAGTGAGGGCAGCACAGAGTGGCCGCAGGTAGCAGGGCACAGTGTTGCCTGCCCAGCCTTCGCCCACATGGGCAGAGGGCGATCCCGAGAGAGAAGTGCGCGGCTGTGTCTGACCCTTCCAGGGAGGCCAAATGCCCCCAGCTCAGGCTGTGTTTTTCTTAAACCCCACTGAACCGTTTCTCTCTCTTTCTTTCCTTGTAGCTTTGGGTCCTGGTTTCCGTAAGATCCCGACATGGAGGGCTAGGGAGGACGCACAGAGCTTTCTTCCCTTTTCTACTTAGGGATATAAATTGTATTAATAAAGGACATTTAGTCCCAGTTTATTTCAGTGCCTCCTCCTCCTCCTCTTGTGTAAATTGCCCTCCCTAACCTCCCCCAGGCCATTAAAATGAGCCTGAATGAGGCTGCTGCATGCAGTACAAGATGGGGGCTGTTTTTCCAAATTCGGACAAACATTTTACAAGGGGGAAGGGCCTTGGACTTTGCCCCGCACTACAATTGCTAAATTTGCTGGAAGTTTGACACAAACCACAGCTCAAGGCCACCTGCGGTGAGGGGGGGAGGGTCACCTTTCAGGAAAAGCAAAGCCGGGCTGTAGTTTTTAAGGAAATGAATTCTTCCAGGATCCAATCCTTTCAGCAGGTTTAACCCTGCGCAGAAGGGACATGGGATGTTAAAGCCTTGTTTCACATCCCTCCCCCGTCTTTAACCCTCGGGGATGAAGAAGACTTTTCAGATCTGCATTTACAATCGTCTGAGGCAGGCCTGGTGCATTTTTGCCTGTGAAGAGTTAACCAGAGAGCCCAAGTCAGCCCCTTGGAAAGTTATGATGGAAGCCATCTGGCCGGTCCTGGCTACACCCACACCTTACAGACTGGGCTCAGCTCTCCGTATAAAGGATGGGATGCAACTGTCCTGCCTGCCAGGGAGCCCCCTCAATCCGGCTTTCCCGAGTTACAAATTAAAAAAACAAATAATAAAATTATCAGCATAACTGCTGCTTTTCAGATTCAGGGTGGAGATATACACTGGCTGCTGTGTTCAGCTGGACATTGCACTAAGTCCATGCAAAAACCCAGTGTTAAGAGTGACAGTAACTGGGAAATTCATAATTGCATCCCTCCATCCCCCATACTAACAGAAACTATTTCAGGGCCATGTATGATCACAAATTCAAGTATTTTTTCAATTATGTTCTTTAGTTATTTGCACGTGCCCAGTGTTGGGGTGGGGCACACTTCACGGGCAAAGCTAGTGGCCGGTGGCTGCAGCAGCTGAAGCCTGGTCACGGCCCAGACGCTCTTTCTTCTCTGTGTCGCCTCACTTATCCTTCAAAATGTGAGCCTGCTGCAGCCTGGAAGGCAGAGATGTGTGTGCCAGGATCCTTGTGCTTTCCTGACCTGGTCTGCAAAGCACACATTGTGGCAGCAAGCACACTCTGGTGACTGGTCTTTGAAATCTGACCCCTAGCAGGAAGTGGACAGAGGCCCAAGTCAGCCCTGCATGGTAACTGAGAACAGCAGGCCCAGTATGGAGAACTCTACCTGGAACATTTGCATCCTTACAAAAGGAGAAAGGGCAGTACTTTCTTTTACACTAAATCTGGTCTCTCTCTTCATCCTACTTTCCGGCCGATACAGTACAGTGCATGCTGGTGGAGCGCACTGTTACTGCGCGTTTGATACGCTAGCTCTACCCCTTATTCAGCAAGGGGTAATAGAGCGTCGAAAATGCACGTCCAACCCCCTCCAGACTAATAGCGCCCACAACATGCAAATGTATATTGATGGCCCTATTATTTATTTTTATATACCGGTGTTCCTGTATAATATACAAATCACATCGGTTTACATTGAAACATAGAAAAGGAATTCACCCGTAGGCAGTACATGGAACAAGGGGTACATAAAACTTGGATAGGGGAAACTATTCTAGCTAAGTTATGGAATGGTCCATAACAGTCAAACAGCTGTGTAAAGTAATCTGAACAAAGATAATGGGGAGTAGATGAAAAATGCAGCTTGTGTGAGTAACCATCAGAAACCTGCGGCACTGAAATACTCGTAGGGTACATCGTGCCTAGAACGACCTTAATTAGTTCATAAAGTGAGAATGAGCAGAGGACTGAGGAAGTTGGATGTGAACAAGGAGATTATGTTCCTGTGAAAGCTTGGCAGAAAAGCCAGGTTTTGAGTTTTTCTGATGTAGATAGGGCGCATTTCCTTAGGGAAGGTTTTGCTGGGGGGGGGGGGCGTAGAGTGCGCCTTTGAATGCTCCCCTGATCGGTCTGGTTGATGTATGTGGACGCAGTTAGAAGCTTAGGTGGAGCGGGGAGATGTTGTGCATGACTTTGTGGATAGTTGTGAGAGCTTTAAAGAGGATCCTTGATTTAATGGGCAGCCAGGGGAGGATCTTAAGGATGGGGGTGATGTGTTTCTCTCTTGTTGGTGTTGGCAAGGATTCTGGCTGCAGAGTTCTGCACCATCTGGAGAGGTTTGATGGGATTAATCATTCCCACGTGCTACAGTAAGTAAAATGTGCAGCCAAGCCGCGCATTTTACTTTCAGAAATTAGCGCCTACCCAAAGGTTGGCGTTAATTTCTGCCGGCGCCGGGAAAGTGCACAGAAAAGCAGTAAAAACTGCTTTTCTGTGCACTCTAACTTAATATCATGGTGATATTAAGTCAGCGGTCCTAGAAAAGTTTAATATAAATAAAAAAAAAAATTTGGTTTTCAACCTGCAGGCTGACTAGACACTCAAATTTGCCAGCGTCCAGTTTCCAAACAGACACCAGCAAAATTGAGCGTCTGCTGTCAAACTCCCTGACAGCCGCTGTTTCACTCAAAAAAAAAAAAGTGGTGCTAGGGTCATGCTATTGTCCCTAGTGCCTCTTTTTACTGTGGGTCCTCATTTGCATAGGCCACCCTCCTCAATCGTTTGCCAGCTCTCCTGCGTGTTTTTCTGAATCAGCCCGTTTGAAAGCCTACTGACCCTTCACCAGCAGACCCACTGTCCCCTTCACAGGATTAAGTCTGCCACTAAAGGTCACCCATTGATATAACCAGATTGCAGGTGCAGTCCCAATGCCAGCTATTGCAATAGTGCCAATTGGGGAATTGTCTGCCTCTTCTGTTGTACTTAAGGATTGCAGTTGCACCAGCAATTTTGTGCTGAATCCCTGGAGAGAGATCAGTTATATGGAGATGAAGACACTGTTTAAATGTACCAAACATCTGAACAGACAACCAAACTTATGTGATCATCAGCAGGGTAAGAGCTCTACTGTACAGCTCTCTGGCTGGGTCGCTCACATCCGAGCCTGCCTGAAATATTTGCATCATCCTTGCAGAGCTAGTTAACAATCTGGTGGGCCCTGTAGGTTTATTGCACGGTTTGATTAATTCAGCAGGGAGAGGGACTTCTACTCAGATTCAATGGTGCTTCCAGCCAGAGAAGCAACTCCTTTTTCATGGCACCAGAGCCCTATAAAGCTTTGGTTTGTTAGAGAAAAAAACCCTATTTAATTTAGAATGTAGAAGCAGGCTAAATGCCTTGAGATTAATGGGTATAATTGAGGATTTGGACTGGATAGATAATCCGTATCCTTGGTTTATCGATTGCCTGATGAAAGAGGTTTGTTTTTCTTTACTTTCGGAATATATGGGCAATTGATTGATGTTCTGGAAGCTTGCGGCCTCAAACCAGCAGTGATGCTGTAAATACTGCGATTTAAAGACAGAAACAGGGATGGGGCAAGATCAGCCAGCGTTATCCATGTACGTGAGGCAAGGAAATGAGGCGTTTGGGGACGGCTGCTCAATTTATTAATTCATAGACAGTGTACAAAACTCAAACAGGAAGAGCCTCAGGGGGCTGCCAGAATAGAAAAAGCAACGTCTGGAAGTTAATGAAACAGTAAAAAGAAGTTTTACAAAACAAGAGTACTAAAGCTATCCTAGTGCAGAGCAGCCTGGAAAGGGGAAGGGATAGGGCACCGTCTCCTAGCGTTGGCTCCAGAAGCAGCGACCAGGTCTGCCTGTTCACACGGGCGGTGGTCCAGTGTTAGGTGTGCCGGTGGTGTTAGTGCGATGCTTCATGACCTCCTGCGCTAGACCACTTGTGATCACACCACTGGTCACCTTGAGGGCTCCTGAACTGTAAGACACAGAGGGAAAAAGAGTAAGAGTTTGCCAACATCTGGCATCCAATGCTCATTTTAAGGACTGAGGGGTGCTTGAGAGTCTGACGTGTGATTAGTAACCGTCTTCCATTCTGGTTGCTCACAGGTTTGATTTGTTCCTCCTCATGTTCCCCCTTCCCTCCACACCACTCTCTGCCGGGAGCGGGTGTTACAGCCCTAATAGCTGAGATACGACCACCAGGAAACGCACACGATACCGAGGTACAGCTGCACTGGACTTCTGAGGAGGCTGGGGTAACCTGCATCTGGGGACCATATCTACATACTCCCTATACATCTGCGAGTAACTTCTAAAAATCTGATGTTCGAGGTGCCCTGCACTGTTAGCAGGTTGTAGGTAGGTATGGGATGAATATGGAGAGGCCAAACAAAAAGACAATATGGAGGGTGGAGTTGGATGAAAGCCAGAGAATTGAGGGTGGGTGGGTGGGGACGACGACACACAGTACCCCAGTGACAGAGCATCTGAGACCCACCCTCTCATCCCTCTGAGCTTGCTCCAAGAGTCAGAGTACACTGGGACCACCCAATGGCAGGAGCTATGTGCTATCAGGCAGGTGTGGGAGACCCGGCATCCCATAGTGTGCTTTCCACACAGACTCACGTCTCGGGGGATTCCGATACTGGGGTCATAATTGCATGGGTAGCTTTCCCGAAGAAGAAGCTCGCCCACCAGTGACCAGGATCAGACTTGGGAAGACCTGAGAAGGAAGCAGAAGATTAACATGCTTAGACGAGCTTTAATGTAGGCTGGCCCTCTACTGATAAAATAGTCCACAAAAAAAGACTTGTATCACAGACTGACTGTTCTGTGCCTTCCAGCTCGGATCTGCTCAGCGTATCACACCCCAGGTCACTGCACAGTGCAGGTAGAGATCACATCATGGTGCAGTGCTCATCTCCTGGTGAGATGAGCACTGCAGGTCTCTGCAGTAACTAAAATACAGACTACTTTACAGACGAGATCTTTACTGGAGAAAACTAATTCTGAGCATGTCAAACCTAGAATTGGCTGAAAGCACACTTTAAGTATGTGAGACGTGGACAGTTGGCAAGCCGTGGACTCACAGCCACAAGAGTCGTTTGCTGGTACTGGCACAGGATGTTGTCAGCCCCAGCGGTTTCCTTACCTGGATGGTGCGGGAGAGCTTCCCCAGAGCACTCTGTGCTGCCACAAGAGCTGTTACTGGACGTGGAACCCAGGCGTCCTGCGGAGAAAACGTTTTCAGCTATGGTTAGACAGACACTACCTGCTGAAAGTCAGCCTCCTCAGAAGCTAGGACTCTAGCATGCTCCAGCCACCCGGACCAGAGCTGGCTGCTGGGCCAGTGATCACACCTTGGAGGCAGTTTATGTTTAACTACAATAACATGGATTAAGTTTGTATTCTTTCAATGTCTGACTCTTTCCTGCTTGGCTGAAATGCTAGAGAAAGTTTCCTCAAAGGCTGAATCTCAATGCTGAACAAGGGTCTGGGCAGCAGGGATCACCACCAGGGCCACAGCATCTGACCTACCCAAAACTCACCTGCCCTCAAGTCAGGGGCTAGACTACCCACATCAGTGCCCCCATAGGAACATGAGCAAGCTGCAGATCAGATCAATGGTCCTTCCAGCCCAGCCGCCTGTCTCCAACAGTGACCCCTGGTCTGACCCAGTATGGCAGGTTCTTATGATAGAGGAATGATGATGTCTCGGTTATAGTCTGCATTTCTAGCTTTCTGTTTGCTTTTCTGAGCGCTGCCGCACACCGAGCTAGAATTTAAACGTATTGTCCACAATGACCCAAGGTCCTCTTCCTGGGTGGCGACTCCCAACAGAAAACCCAGCATCGTGTACCTCAGTGAGGATCATCTTTCCCTCTACCATTCCTAGGCCCAGTCTCGAGTCCTGCAAGGCCTCTGAGCTTTCTGCTAATCTGCTCCTGTTTTTAGCATTTGAAATAATTTTGACGTTACCTCCCTTCTCCTGATCATTTATGAATGTTCGCCAGTCTCAGGACAGATCCACTAGTGACCTTTCTGCTGGAAAACTCTCCATTCACTCCTCCCATCTGCTGCCTTTAATCAGTTACCAGGGCTCAACACCTCCCATCCCATGACTTTAATTTCCTGAGGGGTCTCATAAGGGGGCTCTGCCAAATGCGACTCCTCAGCCTGCTCACATCATAATGCACAGGAACAGAGCGGCCCCGTGCTACGTGCACGTCAGCAGGGTCAGCGGTCCCAGCCCTCTGCTCCCAGGAGCTCCCCCTCCCTCCCCTGCCAGACGCAGGGTCAGGGGTCCCAGCCCTCTGCTCCCAGGAGCTCCCCCTCCCTCCCCTGCCAGACGCAGGGTCAGGGGTCCCAGCCCTCTGCTCCCAGGAGCTCCCCCTCCCTCCACGGTCACCTCCCCTGCCAGACGCAGGGTCAGGGGTCCCAGCCCTCTGCTCCCAGGAGCTCCCTCCCTCGTCACCTCCCCTGCCAGACGCAGGGTCAGGGGTCCCAGCCCTCTGCTCCCAGGAGCTCCCCCTCCCTCCACGGTCACCTCCCCTGCCAGGCTGAGGGTCAGGGGTCCCAGCCCTCTGCTCCCAGGAACTCCCCCTCCCTCCCCTGCCAGACGCAGGGTCAGGGCTCCCAGCCCTCTGCTCCCGGGAGCTCCCCCTCCCTCCCTCCCTCCGGGCTCGTACAAGTGAACGATTCTGCACTTACGTCTGTAGTAGTCGTGGGTTGCAACGAGGGAGCCCCCAGATGGAATCGCTGCCATTCCTGCTGCTGTTGGGTTTCTGTGTTGTGAAGTCTGGAAGATAAGAAGCAGATCAGGAGCCTGAGCAGCTGGCAGAGTCCCTGGCAGGTGTGGCTGAGGGCTATTGGCTGCCGTGACGGGTGTGCGCTGCCTCTGGGACTGGGGCAGACTCAGCAGGACACCGTGGGTAGTGTCACTAACCAGGACATGAGGGGGGGGGGGGTGTGGCAGAGGAGCCACTATAAACCCTTCTGTGCCACCAACCAGGACATGAGGGGGGGGGGGGGTGTGTGGGGCAGAGGAGCCACTATAAACCCTTCTGTGTCACTAACCAGGACATGAGGGGGGGGGGGTGTGTGGGGCAGAGGAGCCACTATAAACCCTTCTGTGTCACTAACCAGGACATGGGGGGGTGTGTGGGGCAGAGGAGCCACTATAAACCCTTCTGTGTCACTAACCAGGACATGAGGGGGGTGTGTGGGGCAGAGGAGCCACTATAAACCCTTCTGTGTCACTAACCAGGACATGAGGGGGGGTGTGTGGGGCAGAGGAGCCACTATAAACCCTTCTGTGTCACTAACCAGGACATGAGGGGGGGGGTGTGTGGGGCAGAGGAGCCACTATAAACCCTTCTGTGTCACTAACCAGGACATGAGGGGTGTGTGGGGCAGAGGAGCCACTATAAACCCTTCTGTGTCACTAACCAGGACATGAGGGGGGTGTGTGGGGCAGAGGAGCCACTATAAACCCTTCTGTGTCACTAACCAGGACATGAGGGGGGGGGTGTGTGGGGGCAGAGGAGCCACTATAAACCCTTCTGTGTCACTAACCAGGACATGAGGGGTGTGTGGGGCAGAGGAGCCACTATAAACCCTTCTGTGTCACTAACCAGGACATGAGGGGTGTGTGGGGCAGAGGAGCCACTATAAACCCTTCTGTGTCACTAACCAGGACATGAGGGGGGTGTGTGGGGCAGAGGAGCCACTATAAACCCTTCTGTGTCACTAACCAGGACATGAGGGGGGTGTGTGGGGCAGAGGAGCCACTATAAACCCTTCTGTGTCACTAACCAGGACATGAGGGGGGTGTGTGGGGCAGAGGAGCCACTATAAACCCTTCTGTGTCACTAACCAGGACATGAGGGGGGTGTGTGTGGGGCAGAGGAGCCACTATAAACCCTTCTGTGTCACTAACCAGGACATGAGGGGGGGGGGGGTGTGGGGCAGAGGAGCCACTATAAACCCTTCTGTGTCACTAACCAGGACATGAGGGGGGTGTGTGTGGAGCAGAGGAGCCACTATAAACCCTTCTGTGTCACCAACCAGGACATGAGGGGGGGGGTGTGTGGGGCAGAGGAGCCACTATAAACCCTTCTGTGTCACTAACCAGGACATGAGGGGGGTGTGTGTGGGGCAGAGGAGCCACTATAAACCCTTCTGTGTCACTAACCAGGACATGAGGGGGGTGTGTGTGGGGCAGAGGAGCCACTATAAACCCTTCTGTGTCACTAACCAGGACATGAGGGGGGTGTGTGTGGGGCAGAGGAGCCACTATAAACCCTTCTGTGTCACCAACCAGGACATGAGGGGGGGGTGTGTGGGGCAGAGGAGCCACTATAAACCCTTCTGTGTCACTAACCAGGACATGAGAGGGGTGTGTGTGGGGCAGAGGAGCCACTATAAACCCTTCTGTGTCACTAACCAGGACATGAGGGGGGTGTGTGTGGGGCAGAGGAGCCACTATAAACCCTTCTGTGTCACCAACCAGGACATGAGGGGGGGGTGTGTGGGGCAGAGGAGCCACTATAAACCCTTCTGTGTCACTAACCAGGACATGAGGGGGGTGTGTGTGGGGCAGAGGAGCCACTATAAACCCTTCTGTGTCACCAACCAGGACATGAGGGGGGGGGTGTGTGGGGCAGAGGAGCCACTATAAACCCTTCTGTGTCACTAACCAGGACATGAGGGGGGGGTGTGTGGGGCAGAGGAGCCACCATAAACCCTTCTATGCCACTAACCAGGACATGAGGGGGGTGTGTGGGGCAGAGGAGCCACTATAAACCCTTCTGTGTCACCAACCAGGACATGAGGGGGGGGTGTGTGGGGCAGAGGAGCCACTATAAACCCTTCTGTGTCACTAACCAGGACATGAGGGGGTGGTGTGTGGGGCAGAGGAGCCACTATAAACCCTTCTGTGTCACTAACCAGGACATGAGGGGGGGGTGTGTGGGGCAGAGGAGCCACTATAAACCCTTCTGTGCCACTAACCAGGACATGAGGGGGGTGTGTGGGGCAGAGGAGCCACTATAAACCCTTCTGTGCCACTAACCAGGACATGAGGGGGGTGTGTGGGGCAGAGGAGCCACTATAAACCCTTCTGTGCCACTAACCAGGACATGAGGGGGGGGTGTGTGGGGCAGAGGAGCCACTATAAACCCTTCTGTGCCACTAACCAGGACATGAGGGGGGGGTGTGTGGGGCAGAGGAGCCACTATAAACCCTTCTGTGCCACTAACCAGGACATGAGGGGGGTGTGTGGGGCAGAGGAGCCACTATAAACCCTTCTGTGCCCCTCTCGGCAGGTCTCCCGTGCTTGTGAATGGCTCGCTCGCTTTACACGCCGAGTGTGGCGTTGTAGGTGAGACTTATCCTCTGCAGCAGGTCAGCGAGGAGACGGCACCCTGACACCGGCTTTAGTTAGCAGGGACTCAGCTCGGTCAGGGTTTCTCAGTCTCTTGGCAGGGACTGCCTGGCTGGCAGAGCGGGGGAGGGGCTTCCTATTGTGCTTAAAAGTGCAGGGGACAGGGAGAAGAGACTCCCCCCAGCCAGGCCCTGACATTTAACTCTGAATAGTTTGTGACAGAGGAGCTTTGTTTCACACCCACGAGAAGGGAGGAGGGGGAGAAGCAGGTCTGGTCATGCCCCAGGACAGCGGAGGCAGTGGGGGAGGATGCTGTCCCTTTAAGAAGCTGGAGCGCGCCTGCAGGGACTCTGCTTCCTCTCACTGCCATTCTGCGGACCAGCGCCGGCCCATGGACCCCCGCATGCGCTGTTACACCTCTGTAAGGGGGGGGGGGGGGGGTGGCAGATTGAGAGCCGATGCTAAGGGCTTTTCTGGATCTGCGAGTGGCCCTGAAAGGCAGTGTCTTTGGCTCCTTGTGTTTCATCATCCACATGTGAAAGGTTTCCTTTGGTAACAGAGAGAAGGGAGGTGCTTGTCATGGTCTCTGTAATGTGAGGTCTTTACAGGGATAACTCTGCAGAGCTTCAGCTGTACTCAGTCCAATAAACTCCACACTCAGTCAGGGAGAGAGGGAGAGAGCGAGCGCGGGTGGGGCTGGCGAGCAAGCCAGGCTTGTGCGAGAGGCCTCTCCCCTGCGTGAGTATTGAGCCGTCAGCACCTCTGTACTGCGTGAGCTATGACAGCGGCCCCCCCCCCCTCCCCATCACCCACACACACAGGTAACTTCCTGTGACGAGAAAGTCCATTTCCCCCCAATAATTGCAGTTCCTGTACTTTTATACCAGCGAGACACAGGGTGCGATGGTGAAGCAAGCAGCGTGAAGAAGCCCATTCCCCAAGCTAGAGAGGGAGCTGCCCGACGCCCCTTCAGCCCTGAACCCAAGGCGGCACTGCTGGGCCAAGACTCATTGCAGCTTCCACCTGCACCAGGGAACGTGACCGCCATCGCCATAGGTGTAGAGGGGAGCCCCAAGTATAATGCAAATCTATAGATCCCCAGCTCAGTATTCTGACACTATCAGCGCTGTATCTCTCTCCTTCTCATGCAGCAGTATAACTGCCCGATTATAAGTATAAGTATAATGGAAATCTATAGATCCCCAGCTCAGTATTCTGACACTATCAGCGCTGTACTTCTCCCCTTCTCATGCAGCAGTATAACTGCCCGATTATAAGTATAAGTATAATGGAAATCTATAGATCCCCAGCTCAGTATTCTGACACTATCAGCGCTGTATCTCTCTCCTTCTCATGCAGCAGTATAACTGCCCGGTATAAGTATAAGTATAATGGAAATCTATAGATCCCCAGCTCAATATTCTGACACTATCAGCGCTGTATCTCTCCCCTTCTCATGCAGCAGTATAACTGCCCGATTATAAGTATAATGGAAATCTATAGATCCCCAGCTCCGTATTCTGACACTATCAGCGCTGTATCTCTCCCCTTCTCATGCAGCAGTATAACTGCCCGATTATAAGTATAATGGAAATCTATAGATCCCCAGCTCCGTATTCTGACACTATCAGTGCTGTATCTCTCTCCTTCTCATGCAGCAGTATAACTGCCCGATTATAAGTATAAGTATAATGGAAATCTATAGATCCCCAGCTCAGTATTCTGACACTATCAGCGCTGTATCTCTCTCCTTCTCATGCAGCAGTATAACTGCCTGGTATAAGTATAAGTATAATGGAAATCTATAGATCCCCAGCTCAGTATTCTGACACTATCAGCGCTGTATCTCTCTCCTTCTCATGCAGCAGTATAACTGCCCGATTATAAGTATAAGTATAATGGAAATCTATAGATCCCCAGCTCAGTATTCTGACACTATCAGCGCTGTATCTCTCTCCTTCTCATGCAGCAGTATAACTGCCCGATTATAAGTATAAGTATAATGGAAATCTATAGATCCCCAGCTCAGTATTCTGACACTATCAGCGCTGTATCTCTCCCCTTCTCATGCAGCAGTATAACTGCCCGATTATAAGTATAAGTATAATGGAAATCTATAGATCCCCAGCTCCGTATTCTGACACTATCAGTGCTGTATCTCTCCCCTTCTCATGCAGCAGTATAACTGCCCGGTATAAGTATAAGTATAATGGAAATCTATAGATCCCCAGCTCAGTATTCTGACACTATCAGTGCTGTATCTCTCCCCTTCTCATGCAGCAGTATAACTGCCCGATTATAAGTATAATGGAAATCTATAGATCCCCAGCTCCGTATTCTGACACTATCAGCGCTGTATCTCTCCCCTTCTCATGCAGCAGTATAACTGCCCGATTATAAGTATAATGGAAATCTATAGATCCCCAGCTCAGTATTCTGACACTATCAGTGCTGTATCTCTCCCCTTCTCATGCAGCAGTATAACTGCCCGATTATAAGTATAAGTATAATGGAAATCTATAGATCCCCAGCTCAGTATTCTGACACTATCAGCGCTGTATCTCTCCTTCTCATGCAGCAGTATAACTGCCCGGTATAAGTATAATGGAAATCTATAGATCCCCAGCTCAGTATTCTGACACTATCAGCGCTGTATCTCTCCCCTTCTCATGCAGCAGTATAACTGCCTGGTATAAGTATAATGGAAATCTATAGATCCCCAGCTCCGTATTCTGACACTATCAGCGCTGTATCTCTCTCCTTCTCATGCAGCAGTATAACTGCCCGGTATAAGTATAAGTATAATGGAAATCTATAGATCCCCAGCTCAGTATTCTGACACTATCAGCGCTGTATCTCTCCCCTTCTCATGCAGCAGTATAACTGCCCGGTATAAGTATAATGGAAATCTATAGATCCCCAGCTCCGTATTCTGACACTATCAGCGCTGTATCTCTCTCCTTCTCATGCAGCAGTATAACTGCCCGGTATAAGTATAAGTATAATGGAAATCTATAGATCCCCAGCTCAGTATTCTGACACTATCAGCGCTGTATCTCTCCCCTTCTCATGCAGCAGTATAACTGCCCGGTATAAGTATAATGGAAATCTATAGATCCCCAGCTCCGTATTCTGACACTATCAGCGCTGTATCTCTCTCCTTCTCATGCAGCAGTATAACTGCCCGGTATAAGTATAAGTATAATGGAAATCTATAGATCCCCAGCTCAGTATTCTGACACTATCAGCGCTGTATCTCTCCCCTTCTCATGCAGCAGTATAACTGCCCGATTATAAGTATAAGTATAATGGAAATCTATAGATCCCCAGCTCAATATTCTGACACTATCAGCGCTGTATCTCTCCCCTTCTCATGCAGCAGTATAACTGCCCGATTATAAGTATAAGTATAATGGAAATCTATAGATCCCCAGCTCAGTATTCTGACACTATCAGGGCTGTATCTCTCTCCTTCTCATGCAGCAGTATAACTGCCCGATTATAAGTGGGCAATGCCCCTTTTATTCGTCCCTGCAGACAGGAACACTTTCTGCTCGGGACCATAATCGTCTCACCCACATCTTAAGCATCATCGCTCCCCCTAGATCATATTCCAACTGCAAATCCTCAAATGACCTCCTCCCCTCATCTGCCCCAAATCTCAAGCCCTCCCTCCAGCACCTGTGAAAGTCTGTATGAGAGGAAAGGGCTCCCCAGAACCCCGTCCTCTGTGCAATGCACACCCAAGGCCACCCCCGCCACCCTGCACGTGGCCCTGTGCAACAGGTGTATGCACTATTGTTGGACAAGGGCGCCCGATTGCCCTCCCCTGCACAGAGGCAGCAGGCACACACGGTAATAGCGCTGTGCCCAGTCTCAGCTCAGGCTTACAAGTCATGAACCCCAATAATACCCTAGAAGGTAATGCAGGGCCATTCCACCCCCATAGTGGGCTCAGTTTCACTCGTGGGGCCCTGCCCTTACAAATCAGCTGTGATAAAGTATTTCCTAGGCAGGGCACTAGGGATTGTGTTGAAACAGAGAGATAATGCTAGGTAAAGGGTGCATTAAGCATCCCTATGTGACCTGCCCATGTAGTGCAGCCCTGACCACTACCTCACTGTAAGCAGCAGTGCATGATTCATCCGCTACACGTCCCGCCAGTTTGGTGGAATAGAAGTGCCCAAATATCTGAAGCCCTCCATTGCCACCCTAAATGAAGTGCCTCATGCATTCTGGTATAATCTGTTCAGTTGTTCCCCCCATTCCTGATCACTGATTTTGTATCCTGAAGCCCCTCCAAAACCCTGATCGCTTTAGGTGCAATATCTGGAGAGATACAGCAGCACCTCGTCTGCCTATCAAGATCTTGTGATTCCTACCAAACCCCAACGTAAGAGGTTCCCTCGTTCTGGTCACCCGTGACCTTGCTTAAATCTGTAGTTCCATGTAAGGAGCGCGCCTGCCTCCCAGCATGAGCAGCTGCAAGCGCATCGTTAACCTTAAGATTACAGATGGGCAGCGGTCGGGGCGTTTCTGTACTCCATGAGCCACAATCGCTCTATCAGACACCAGTATGTGGCCACGCCAGCTCGCGCCTCCCTGCCACGTGTTCAGCACCTCCCGTCTAACTATCTCATGCCGCTCCAGATAACGCGCTCGCCCCGTTACCTTACCCCGCTGCTTTCAGTGTTTCCCAGGGAAACGCCGGTTATGTTCTCCTGCACCGTGGATTTCTTTGAAGGCTTTAAGCTCCTTCACGATCATGGCCATGAAATCCTCGTGGCCTAGCACAGACGCATTTTAGCGCCACGAGCGTTCCCTTGGCAACCCCCGAGACCAATCACGTAAGAGCTCCAGAGCCGGATGATCCGACAAGTAGCAAGGTAGGATGTCCGTGCCCGCCGCGCTTCTGAGCAGGCTCCGCCGAAGAGCTGTGATCTCTAGCACCAGCTCTCCATGATCTCCAGCACCAGCTCTCCATACATCCACCCACAATCTGCCCCTCCCGACAGGAACGATCCCTAGCTGGGGCGAGAGCCAGAGATGTTAGAGCACCACCACCATCACCTCCTGTATCTTGATGTTTAAAGTCTTGTGTATTCCCATACAGACTCTACTTTTGGTGTTGAAAAAAAGAATAAGCTCGCCCTACCCAAATCTCATGTCCCTATCAGTCAATCTGAGCGTTTCTTCCGATATTGGAAGATGCTTTTCCTTTTGATAGGGGATAGGATGCCCCTGACATCCCAGGAGAGCAGATCAGTTTTAGAATTAGTGGTAAGGAGAGGGGGTACAGCCAGTGCCTCGTGTGCTGATATCTACAGAACGGTTCTGTAGGCTGGGGAAAGCTGAGTAAGGAGTGGATAGATAGTGTCTGCTTTGTTTTCCCCACAACCCTAAACAATTCCCCACAAGCTTCCCCCACCCACACCTCTCCCCCTCCCAGCTTAGAAAGAGGGTGGATGCATGGGTGAGAGAGCCAGCCCTGCCACACTCTCCTCTATCCCCTTCTCCAGTGGGAGTATCCTCGGGCTGAAGCAGTGCAATAAAACCCCTTACTCAACCGTAAATATCAGCCCACAGCGGCTCATCTAGTTTAGTTTAAAGATGGAGAACCCAACATCTGCACAATGAGCGCGCTCCTCACAGGAGTAACCCCACCCTCCACCACGCCATTATCCAGGCCAAGGTGAGTCAACCCCTGACCCTCACAAAACCCTTCTGAGCCTCTCTCCTTACTACTCGACACCCCCCCCCCCCCCCCCCCCGCCAACTCTCTCCCAAGTCAAAAGAAAACAAACCTTGATTCAGTCTTCCTACTTTACTCCTATGAATGTGAAAAAAAAAAAAAATTAAGAGACTATGCCAGTCACCCCAAAAATACATAACTGCTGCCTGTGGTGCCAGTACCAGGGCAGAAGAGGCAACAACCAAAATTATTAAAGTCTGGCCTTATAGCAAAGTCCAGTAATAAGAGGTAATGTTAAACAGTTGTGTGACCGGATTGTCTATCTGCCGGTGTCTGCGTCGACGCCTGAGGTTATAATAAAGTGCGGCTGAGACCTCCAGTGCTCCTTGCTCTCTCCCATCAGCAGCACCCAAAAATGGTAAAGGTTATATATAAAAGTGTTAAATAAATAAATATCCTGGCACCAGGCAGCTCATCCTGGAGAGGCCAAAGTGCATCTGTCACCTCCACGCTGTGCATCCGCTCTGGCAAAACCCAGGCACCCCAGAAGGTGACCGGCGTCTTTCAACAGATAGAAAAAAGCTTATCCAGAAGAAATAAAGACAAAAATAAGGGTCTAACTCCGTATGTCCACCTGATGGGGCCCCCCGTCACCCTCCGGCTGGGCCTAGCACATGTTCACCTCCGCTGCTTCCAAGTTCTCAGCGGTGTTTGGCTCCTGCAGGCTACCTTCAAGCATCGCACGAGGCACACCTCACCTCCCGATATCTTCCTCTGCTCCACCCCAGTCATTATTTCATTCTTTTGCCGGGCTTTAGCTGCGTCACGGGCCTGATCCTCGTAGCTATGAAACTGCGGCATTGTGGCCCTAGGCCGGCCTCCAGGCCTGGTGTGGGTGGCAACACCCGATGGGCCCATTCTCTCTTCACCAGACCTCTTCGAATCCAGGGCCAATATTTCTGGAAGCCACCTGGTCTCCCCCCTCCGTTTCAGGCAGACCAATAATTCTAATATTTGAGTCGTCCCCTATGTGAGGTCATCCAGTTTCCCCTCTAAGAGCAGCGAGGGACTCTTCTTACGGGCTTGCGTGAGCGAGATTTCGGCCTCCCTCCGCAGGCACTATTTTCTGTACGGAGGAGACCCGCCTCACTACCTTCTTGACTGCTACAGCCAGTTTAGAGAGAGCGTTAGTGAGTTTGAGAAAGCGAGGCAACCATACTGCCTAATGCGGACGTGCTGTCTGAGGGGGTCGCTAGCGCAGGCCATGCTCCTCCGGACTCCACTTTTTCCACAGTTGATTTCTCAACAGAACGATGCTGGTTGCCTGATTTTTTCAGCCCACATAGCTGGAACAGACTATAGACATCTTGACGATGTATCAGAATTATATTTAAGGCAAGAAAAGCTAAGTATTTTCAAAGATAATGAAGGCAGAAGGAGCTGAGCCACGTCTGCCCTCTTAGCTTTCCATCACACGACCCCGAGGGCTAGGTCTCCCTTCCCTTTAATTGGAGAAATTGCTCACCTGATAATTGTGTTTTCCTTAAGTGTAGCCAGATGGACTCTGGACCAATGGGTTATGTGCTCCCCTGCCAGCAGATGGAGACAGAGTCACTTTCCAAAGCTGACGTCACCCCTTCAGTATTCTCTTCCAAAGTCATTGGGACAATACTAATGAAAACTTGATTAAAAGTGGATAAGTGTACTCAACCAAACGCTGAATCCCAGCAGGGTTACAGATGCCCTGATCTAGGGACTGGATGACAGATTACCCATAATCTCTTGGAATTGATATTCACCTCGTGGGAGATTCTTTGGCACAGCTGTGGGTGGGATGCAGAGTCCATCTGTCTACACCAGAGCTTTCCAAACTGTGTGTCGGGACACGTTAGTGTGTCGCCTGCAGTGTGCAGGTGTGTCGCGCAAGCCCGGTCAACTCTGATGCGAGTTTGGGCTTTTTTTTTTCTAGAGATTCACTTTTTTTTTTTCCAGTTTATGAGTTGCTTATTATTGGGTGATTTTTGCTGTCAATCGCGTTTTTGGGGGGGGCTTGGTGGGTGGAACGAGCCCAGCCATCCTTGCATTGGCTGCTGCTGCCGATGAGGCCTGGCCATGAGGAGTACTGACTGCAAGCAGCAGTGTCTGGTGATCATGGAAGGGAGTGAAGCACTTAACTGGCAACAATCAAAAAGACGAGGTACATGAGTGTGGGGGCCAGACATGTGCTGGGGGGAGAGAGATGAGTGAGTGGGGGGCAAACGTGCTGGGGGGACAGACATGTGCTTGATGGGGAGAGATATGAGTGTGTGGGGGCCCGACATGTGCTGGGGGGGAGGAGAGAGATGAGTGTGTGGGGGTCAGACATGTGCTTGAGGGGGAGAGATATGAGTGTGTGGGGGTCAGACATGTGCTGGGGGGAGGAGAGATGAGTGAGTGGGGGGCAAACGTGCTGGGGGGTCAGACATGTGCTTGAGGGGGAGAGATATGAGTGTGTGGGGGACAGACAATTTGTTTTATTATTGTTTCTCATAAATTATAACAACAACATGAATCTTGGAATATATATTTTTAATATAAATGAAAGGTTTTCATGAGATAGGTTGTGTCGTGAAACATTTTATTTATGTATATATTTAAGGAAACATACATAAATTGTCGAAATATGTTTCGTTCGTTTAACCTTTAACCTCTGGTTTACTAGTAGACTGAATTACCGTGTCGTGAAATTATGTTTGTCTAAAAAGTGTGTCCCCAACATGAAAAGTTTGGAAAGCTCTGGTCTACACCAAGGAAAACGAAATCATCAGGTAAGTAACTTCTCATTTCCCAGTGTGTAGCAGATGGACTCAGGACCAACGGGATGTAGAAAGCTACTCCCAATCGGGCGGGAGGCTGCCCGCAGTCCGGTCAGCACCTCCCTTGCAAAGGTTGCATCCTCTCGGACCCGAAGGTCCCGGTGACAGAAACTGCCTCCAGCTACAGGGGGAGAGGGCTTTGGCTGTCACTGCCACGCTCAGCTTCCTCCACCTGCTGCAGCAGCTAAGTCCACACAGAGAACAGGCTACAGGACCAAAGCACACCTCTGAGGGATCCTGGAAATCACCTCAGGAATTCTCAGCTGGGGACGGACCTTTAGGAGAACAGGGCTCAATCTTTTCTCCAACATAAAATTAGAATTTCTTCTTCTAAAGGGTACAGCGATCCCGATACGGAAAGCACATCCCACGTCTGCTAGGAGATGGAGAGATACTGAAGGCCTGAGGACAATGCAGGGGGTGTATGATGTCAGCTTTGAAAGCTGACTCCATGTCTATCTGCTGGCAGGGGAACCCATTGTTACTGAGACCATCTGGCTACACACTAGGAAATGGGAATCTGGCAGCCTAGGGCCAGTCCCCTCCTTCCCTTTTATTGTAACTATTCGGTCACAGCAGGTGCCTTGCTGGGAGTGCAAAGCAGGAAACCCTCCTCCCGCAGCCCCTGTTACTCTGCTTTAAATGGCCGGCGCTGCGCTTTCACCCCTCGAGAAGCTTTTAATGTTTGACTTGAAAGCCTCCTTCCCCTCCTGTAGGGTCCCTCCCGGGAGCCCCGGGCAGGAATCCCACGGACTGCACAGATACAGGAGGAGGTGTCCTAGGGCTGAAGGGTAAGGAGGAGTCAGGCTGAGACAGTGAAGACCCGTGGAGGCACTACCGATCCCCCCCCCCCCGGGCTCCATGCAGCTGCACAGACAGCTCCAAACCAGCCTGAACCGGACGGCGGGGCCCCGCCCCCACCCTGCTCTTCCGTCCAGCACTGACCACAGCCCTCCGCCCCCCCGATCCCTTTCTCTAAAGGGAAAAGCTGCGGGGACCCAAGACGAGAAGCTGCCAAAGCCAGTGCTCGGACCCTGAATGGCAACCAGTGCAGACAGCGCCCCCTCCCCAGCTTAAGAGACAGCCAGGACCCCTCCCGGATATCAGAGACAGCGCCCCCTCCCCAACCTCAGAGACAGCCAGGACCACCCCCGATATCAGAGACAGCGCCCCCTCCCCAACCTCAGCGACAGCCAGGACCACCCCCGATATCAGAGACAGCGCCCCCTCCCCAACCTCAGAGACAGCCAGGACCCCACCCCCGATATCAGAGACAGCGCCCCCTCCCCAACCTCAGAGACAACCAGGACCCCACCCCCGATATCAGAGACAGCGCCCCCTCCCCAACCTCAGAGACAGCCAGGACCCCCCGATATCAGAGACAGCGCCCCCTCCCCAACCTCAGAGACAGCCAGGACCACCCCCCACCGGATATCAGATACAGGGACCCCTCCCCAACCTCAGAGACAGCCAGGACCCCCCCGGCACCGGGCCCCTCCCGGAAATCAGACAGCCAGGACCCCCACCGTGCCCCCTCTCCCCTCTGAAACACCGGAAGGAGCCGCAGCGGGGCTCAGCGCCGGATCAGCCGAGTAACGAGGGCCTGCGCCCGCGCGGCGGCCCCCGGGCACGCACCTTCTGTCCCACGCGTTGCTTTTCCTGGCCCCCGGGCTACCACAGGCTCCCTGGAGCAAACGCTAGGCGACGGCGCCCATCTGAAGAGGAGATGCTGGGAGCCCACTCCACGGCCACGCGGGTCGCCAAAGCTCTCCGCCGTCTGAGGAAAGGAGGCGGGCGCAGGCCTTATATAAGGCGGCCAGGGGGCGGAGCCTGTGCCGCCCCCGGGCTCGGCAGCACCTCCCAGGCTTCCTTACTGCTTCCCTTCGTGGGGAGGGAGGATTGGGGCTTCGCCCCCCTCCCCCTGCCACATCCCGCAGTCCACAGCCTGCCCTTTCTGGGCTCTGCCTGCGGGGGCATTAGCAATCTTGCCCCGCCGGGCTTTCTGCTCAGGTCTCTGCAGCTCCGGGGCTGTGCCAGGCATGGGTGCTGGGTGCAGGCTGCAGGACCGCCCTTGGGCTTGCACTTTGGGAGGGGGGACGGGACCTGCCCCCTCCCCACATTATAATTTCTGCTGTGTTTCATTTCTGAAGGATCCTGGACCTTGGCTGGGAAAAGGGGCTGCAAACATGAACCAAGAGAGAGCTCATGCCATGCCTGCTCTTCTGTTAGCCTAACATCAGTCTTGCCAGATGTGCAAGAGCCTGTAATCTCTAACCGAGTGGTCCCTCAGTGTGTGTATGGTCGGGGGGAGGGAGAGAGGAAGGGGTCCCAAAGCTATCCGGCAGCAGCAATAGGAAGGGAAACCAGTGGACAGCACTCACAGGCTCTGCTACTGCCCCACACCCAGCTCTCATCCTCTTATCAAGGAAAACATTACAGGAAGGAACATTTGCTTTGGGAGTTGCCCTATTACCAAAAATTGGCTGGGGCTGCCAAGTCTAGGCTGGCAGGTCTGTCATTCTGACGGGACAGCACCAAGGTTCTTGTGGGTCAGAGCTGGAACAATTCCTTCCTTCTGCTGTGCTATCAATTTGTCAAGCATAGGGCAGGCAAGAAGCATCAAGCCTCGGCATTATACTGAGGGAAAATGGACTCTCTGCCCGGCTCAGCCGAAGCATGCCATCCAAGGGAAGCACCGAGCCTGGGCATTATACTGAGGGAAAATGGACTCTCTGCCCGGCTCAGCCGAAGCATGCCATCCAAGGGAAGCACCGAGCCTGGGCATTATACTGAGGGAAAATGGACTCTCTGCCCGGCTCAGCCGAAGCATGCCATCCAAGGGAAGCACCAAGCCTGGGCATTATACTGAGGGAAAATGGACTCTCTGCCCGGCTCAGCCGAAGCATGCCATCCAAGGGAAGCACCGAGCCTGGGCATTATACTGAGGGAAAATGGACTGCTCTGCCAGGCTCAGCCGAAGCATGCCACCCAAGGGAAGCACCAAGCCTGGGCATTATACTGAGGGAAAATGGACAGCTCTGCCAGGCTCAGCCGAAGCATGCCATCCAAGGGAAGCACCGAGCCTGGGCATTATACTGAGGGAAAATGGACTACACTGCCAGGCTCAGCCGAAGCATGCCATCCAAGGGAAGCACCGAGCCTGGGCATTATACTGAGGGAAAATGGACTCTCTGCCCGGCTAAGCCGAAGCATGCCATCCAAGGGAAGCACCGAGCCTGGGCATTATACTGAGGGAAAATGGACTCTCTGCCCGGCTCAGCCGAAGCATGCCATCCAAGGGAAGCACCGAGCCTGGGCATTATACTGAGGGAAAATGGACTCTCTGCCCGGCTCAGCCGAAGCATGCCATCCAAGGGAAGCACCGAGCCTGGGCATTATACTGAGGGAAAATGGACTACACTGCCAGGCTCAGCCGAAGCATGCCATCCAAGTGAAGCACCGAGCCTGGGCATTATACTGAGGGAAAATGGACTACACTGCCAGGCTCAGCCGAAGCATGCCATCCAAGGGAAGCACCGAGCCTGGGCATTATACTGAGGGAAAATGGACAGCTCTGCCAGGCTCAGCCGAAGCATGCCATCCAAGGGAAGCACCAAGCCTGGGCATTATACTGAGGGAAAATGGACTCTCTGCCCGGCTCAGCCGAAGCATGCCATCCAAGGGAAGCACCAAGCCTGGGCATTATACTGAGGGAAAATGGACTACACTGCCAGGCTCAGCCGAAGCATGCCATCCAAGGGAAGCACCGAGCCTGGGCATTATACTGAGGGAAAATGGACTCTCTGCCAGGCTCAGCCGAAGCATGCCATCCAAGGACAGCACCGAGCCTGGGCATTATACTGAGGGAAAATGGACTACACTGCCAGGCTCAGCTGAAGCATGCCATCCAAGGGAAGCACCGAGCCTGGGCATTATACTGAGGGAAAATGGACTCTCTGCCCGGCTCAGCCGAAGCATGCCATCCAAGGGAAGCACCGTGCCTGGGCATTATACTGAGGGAAAATGGACAGCTCTGCCAGGCTCAGCCGAAGCATGCCATCCAAGGGAAGCACCGAGCCTGGGCATTATACTGAGGGAAAATGGACAACTCTGCCAGGCTCAGCCGAAGCATGCCATCCAAGGGAAGCACCAAGCCTGGGCATTATACTGAGGGAAAATGGACTACACTGCCAGGCTCAGCCGAAGCATGCCATCCAAGGGAAGCACCGAACCTGGGCATTATACTGAGGGAAAATGGACAGCTCTGCCAGGCTCAGCCGAAGCATGCCATCCAAGGGAAGCACCGAGCCTGGGCATTATACTGAGGGAAAATGGACAGCACTGCCAGGCTCAGCCGAAGCATGCCATCCAAGGACAGCATCGAGCCCGGGCATTATACTGAGGGAAAATGGACAGCTCTGCCAGGCTCAGCTGAAGCATGCCATCCAAGGGAAGCACCGAGCCTGGGCATTATACTGAGGGAAAATGGACAGCTCTGCCAGGCTCAGCCGAAGCATGCCGTCCAAGGGAAGCACCGAGCCTGGGCATTATACTGAGGGAAAATGGACAGCTCTGCCAGGCTCAGCCGAAGCATGCCATCCAAGGGAAGCACCGAGCCTGGGCATTATACTGAGGGAAAATGGACAGCTCTGCCAGGCTCAGCCGAAGCATGCCATCCAAGGGAAGCACCGAGCCTGGGCATTATACTGAGGGAAAATGGACAGCTCTGCCAGGCTCAGCCGAAGCATGCCATCCAAGGGAAGCACCGAGCCTGGGCATTATACTGAGGGAAAATGGACAGCTCTGCCAGGCTCAGCCGAAGCATGCCATCCAAGGGAAGCACCGAACCTGGGCATTATACTGAGGAAAAATGGACTCTCTACCCGGCTCAGCCGAAGCATGCCATCCAAGGGAAGCACCGAGCCTGGGCATTATACTGAGGAAAATGGACTCTCTGCCCGGCTCAGCCGAAGCATGCCATCCAAGGGAAGCACCGAGCCTGGGCATTATACTGAGGGAAAATGGATTCTCTGCCCGGCTCAGCCGAAGCATGCCATCCAAGGGAAGCACCGAGCCTGGGCATTATACTGAGGAAAAATGGACAGCTCTGCCCGGCTCAGCCGAAGCATGCCATCCAAGGGAAGCACCGAGCCTGGGCATTATACTGAGGGAAAATGGACAGCTCTGCCAGGCTCAGCCGAAGCATGCCATCCAAGGGAAGCACCGAGCCTGGGCATTATACTGAGGGAAAATGGACAGCTCTGCCAGGCTCAGCCGAAGCATGCCATCCAAGGGAAGCACCAAGCTCGGGCATTATACTGAGGGAAAATGGACAGCTCTGCCAGGCTCAGCCGAAGCATGCCATCCAAGGGAAGCACCAAGCTCGGGCATTATACTGAGGGAAAATGGACAGCTCTGCCAGGCTCAGCCGAAGCATGCCATCCAAGGGAAGCACCAAGCTCGGGCATTATACTGAGGGAAAATGGACAGCTCTGCCAGGCTCAGCCGAAGCATGCCATCCAAGGGAAGCACTGAGCCCGGGCATTATACTGAGGGAAAATGGACAGCTCTGCCAGGCTCAGCTGAAGCATGCCATCCAAGGGAAGCACCAAGCCCGGGCATTATACTGAGGGAAAATGGACAGCTCTGCCAGGCTCAGCCGAAGCATGCCATTCAAGGGAAGCACCAAGCCCGGGCATTATACTGAGGGAAAATGGACAGCTCTGCCAGGCTCAGCCGAAGCATGCCATCCAAGGGAAGCACCAAGCCCGGGCATTATACTGAGGGAAAATGGACAAGTCTGCCAGGCTCAGCTGAAGCATGCCATCCAAGGGAAGCACCAAGCCCGGGCATTATACTGAGGGAAAATGGACAAGTCTGCCAGGCTCAGCCGAAGCATGCCATCCAAGGGAAGCACCAAGCCCGGGCATTATACTGAGGGAAAATGGACAGCTCTGCCAGGCTCAGCCGAAGCATGCCATCCAAGGGAAGCACCAAGCCCGGGCATTATACTGAGGGAAAATGGACAGCTCTGCCAGGCTCAGCTGAAGCATGCCATCCAAGGGAAGCACCGAGCCTGGGCATTATACTGAGGGAAAATGGACAGCTCTGCCAGGCTCAGCCGAAGCATGCCATCCAAGGGAAGCACCAAGCATGGGCATTATACTGAAGGAAAATGGACTGCTCTGCCAAGCTCAGCTGAAGCATGCCATCCAAGGACAGCACCGTGCCTTGGCATTATACTGAGGGAAAATGGACAGCTCTGCCAGGCTCAGCCGAAGCATGCCATCCAAGGGAAGCACTGAGCCCGGGCATTATACTGAGGGAAAATGGACGGCTCTGCCAGGCTCAGCCGAAGCATGCCATCCAAGGGAAGCACTGAGCCCGGGCATTATACTGAGGGAAAATGGACAGCTCTGCCAGGCTCAGCCGAAGCATGCCATCCAAGGACAGCACCGAGCCTGGGCATTATACTGAGGGAAAATGGACTCTCTGTCCAGCTCAGCCAAAGCATGCCATCCAAGGGAAGCACCAAGCCCTGGCATTGTTCAGATTCAGATAACTCTATTTGCCTGATAATTTTACTCAATGATTAAAATAAAAGAGTAGGAAAACAAGGGAAAAGTTAGAAGTAACGGTGCAGGTTAGAGGAAGTAGAGGATGAGGGACAGGTCTCGGGTTCTGGTTCTGGTCTGTATTGTCCCGGGTTGGGTTTCAGGTCTGACTTGGTGGCAGGATCTCACGCATTTTGCTTGCTCTTTCCCCCCGGGATCATACAGATTTGTGGGAAGTCTTGGATTATCTCTCTCAGCTTTGGGAAATGTTCATCTCTGGCCTCTGTATTTTGCACAGCGCAGGAGGAAATGCATTTCTGGTTCTATTTCTCCAGCGCTGCATTGCATACAGAGTCTGTTTCTTGGGGTTTGCAGCCGTCACGAAGGACACCTTGCATGAGGAGGGACTGGAGCCGTTGCAAGGCCCATGAGCTTGGCCTGACTCGTCGGCCCCTCGCTGACCTCCAGTACTAAGGCTGCTGCCGCCAGCAGGTCAGCCGGGGGGGGGGGGGGGGGGATGATGCAGGAGGGGTGTGAGGGTTGTATCACCTGCACAGGATGTGAGAGAAGGGTTGGAAACGAGGGGAGGGGGTGGAGGATGAGAGTGAGGAGGAAATGGGGGATAGGGGGAGAGGAAGGGAATGAGGAGGGTCAGTGAGGGGCTTGGAGTGGGAGAATTAGCTGGGTGAAGGCGGAAAAGGCTGGAGGGGGAGGTGCTGAGAGGCGGCACACGTTAAGGGAAGGGGAGCGGATGTGAGAGGAGAGATTGATGGAGGGGGACAGCCCCCCTGATTATTTGTTTTCTCATCCCCTGGGGTCAGGTGGATTTCCCGGTGCTAACATGGGGGTCACATTGGCTAAAAGCTCGGGAAGGCCCTGGCAGATTTAACAAAGCTGAGACCTGAGTTCAAGTCTGCAACACTTGACAGGGGAATGAGTTTTGTGCAGCCTCAGACTAACTCCTGAGTCCTGGCTCACATTTGTGCTGCTTTGCTAGCCCCATGCAATATCTGACAGGGAGACTGCAGGGCGGGGGGCAACAGAGCAAACTGTGATTTTTATATCTGAAACGTTTTCTGACTTTCTGAGGAGATAAAAGCATCACCAACAATTATTTTAAATGAGTGGATCCCTGTTTTGAGCCCTGGTCTGTGCACCTTGCAGCTCTCAGTTACCTTTTGCTATCCCATTGTGCCACCCGCTCTCCTGTAAACAGGGCAGGAAGCGCCCGCCCCTGCTGAGATCACAAGCACCGGGCATCGGCAGCTCTGAGCAGGAAAAGACAGGGCTGTGCCAGTACACAAGGCGTGGCAGCTCTGCAATGCCAAGACGAAAGCTGAAAGGGACATTCCCAGGCTCGGAAAGGCTGGCGTGTGGCAATAAGCAATGCAAAGCAGCAGGGCCGGACAGGGCTGAAGCCAAGTAACAGTCTGAGCCACTGGCCGGGTCGGGCATTGCAGGGTGGCGCAGGGTGGCACTCACTGAGCGAGCAGTAATCAAACCTACTCCAATCAATCAATCGACGCCGAAAAATCGGGAGGCGTCACTATAAGTATTGCTTTAAAAAACTGCAGCAGAATTTCTGAAAACATTTCTATTGTGGAGCAACCTCCGAAAAGATTGATGAGGGGAAAACCCAAGCCGGTCCATCCATTCTGGAGCTCCTCCGACCTGCCCTCGCTGCCCGGTATCGTGAGACCCCAAGAAGGGTGGGCAGTGCATCCCGCCTCCGACTCGCCCAAGCCTCAGCCTGCCCGCGTCTTGGCTCTGGCGAGGCCTCTTTTGCTCTTCCTTCCGTACTGATCCCAAGAGCTCCCTTTTTGGCCGGTCGTACTGTATCCTAGCAGTGGGATGGGATGCACTTAGACTGATAATGGCGGGGAAACGGCTCAGGTGCAGGATCTGTCACAATTAGACATAATCCCCCTCCTCCAGAACGAAATAAAGGAATGAGCAGGGCGCTGGATGCTTTTTCTTTAATTCTCCGCTGTTCTGTTTGCATTTTTTTGGCCACGACTGATGTTCAGCATTTTCGGGGGCTGGTCTCTGTGCTCACAGGCATTTCTGTTATTTTTGGATCTTGATTATGAATTATGCTTGTGTTATATTTGTAATTAAGTTGCTAATAGCAATGTGTTTATAAAATCAAACTCAGGGCCTGGCAGCTTCCAGTGTAGGCAACCTTCTGCCCCATTGAAACGCATTGAAGTGAACCTGCACGGTGTCGCCTGCTGCCCTCTGAGGTTGCTGTGACCCAGCATGGCATGGTTTATGTTTTCACGTCAAACCGCCCCAGAGCTGGCTGCACGTGCACTGTTAGCTTATTTATTGTCACCGAGTGCAGGAAGATTCTTGCAGGTTGAAGAGCAGGAGGTAAGAATGGATTACAATTATCAGAGCAGAATCAGCAGCACTGCATCGCTTGGACTGAGGGGGTTGCTCTCTCCAGCCTGTCAGGACAGGGCACTTACTGCGTAACCCTAGGGCCTGAAGGGTTTCTGGGTGGCCTTGATGCATCAAGACAGTGGCGCTGCCTCTGCCAGTCAGGGAACTAATTAGATAGCCTGCAAAATCAGGAGAGCAGTAATTGTACTTTAATTATTCTTTTCTTAATTGTAACTGTTTATTTCAGCAGACAGACTGCAAGGGGCGGGGCACAGAACTGCACATTAAGGTTTACCTACTTCCCTGATCTTAAAATCCGACACCCAGAAGTGCAACGCGTGTGCCCGACCCCACCCAGAGATACAAAAGACAGACCAAGCCCATTTACGTCACAGTAACCACCCACCCCGCCGACATCACCATTGACATAGCACCACTTCCGCAAATAATCCCAAAACGTCTTCCAGGTATTCTCGTATTTATCCAGTTTTTCCCTTAATGAATACGTAAGTTTCTCAATGGATACAGTCTCCACCATTCGAGTACCACTGTGAGACCAATACAACACAACTGTGTGCCTGGCGGCGAGCAGACACTGATTGATGAGAAGTCTATCCATATCTGAGACATTTTCAGAAGTATCTCGCCAATAACCCAAGGGCCCCATACAAGGAGTTAGAGAAAAGCGATTATTACACATTAATCTAATTTCCCCAAAAGATATCACTCACGGACAGGAGCAGCACATATGGAAATAAGTACCATTTAGTCCACATTCTGTATATTACCTTGGCAATACATGTAAAATTGTCATGGCAATAAAGTTATCTGAATCCGAGTGATCAGGGAACTTAAACCTCATCCATTTGTGATGCTCTTACCTGGCAGGGTTAAGAAAGCACAAGTTGCATCACGCACTAGTGAAAGGCCCCGGGGTTATTGCATCAGCCCTTCCTCTGCTCGCTGTAGATGGCTGGGGATTGGCGTTCAGGTCAAAAGAGACAACACAAGAGCCAGGCCCTGTTGCAGATCCCAGAGGTGTAATAACTCTTCCAGCCTCAGGGAATAGTCCTTAGGAAACAGAGAACACTGCCACTTGCTCCGGAGCAGCAGCTACGGTAACAGTGAGAGGGTAAGGGGGGGCTGATGGGACAGTCGCCAGGGTCCAAGCCTCGATGGACTCGTAGAGGATTAGACTAAGCTAAACACCAATGTGCCTATTACTGCGACGTGCGAGTGGAAAGAGGGTGAGACTGGCCATAGCACGGGTACCACCCTATCTCCAAAGCACCCTTTATCCATCCCTGGCAGCTAATCCGAGCTGGGGTTCGTTGCTTTTCAGCTCGCACTGCACAGTGCTTTGTACACAGGTGCCACACTCATACAGTCCTCCGCTCCCCCTGTGCACCTCAGAGAGATGAAATGCCCAGGAAGGGATGCTGGGATTTGATCTCAGGAATGGATTCATTGCTGGCTCATTCTCTACAGGTTCTTGGTGGAGGAGGCATCCTGCATTGCTACCCTAACCCCCCACCCTCAGTGCTCTCACTGCACACTGAGAGACAGAGCTGAAGGGAAGACTGCACTTTATCGGTTCTCAGTATTTTATAATCTGAGTCTCATATTTGTTTTCCCTTCTTTTAGCAAATTGTGAATGAACACTGGGCATCATTAGCCAAGAGTGAGTACCGAGTTGGTGACCTGGATTGCAAACTGGTTGACGGACAGAAGACAATGTGTGATGGTAAATGGAACTCTCTCTGAAGAGAGAGCGGTGTTAAGTGGTGTACCGCAGGGATCGGTGTTGGGACCGGTCCTGTTCAATATCTTTGTGAGCGACATCGTGGACGAGATAGAAGGTAAGGTTTGTCCATTTGCGGATGACACTAAGATCTGCAACAGAGTGGTCACGCCGGAAGGAGTGGAGAGAATGAGACGGGATTTAAGGAAGCTGGAAGAGTGGTCGAAGATATGGCAGCTGAGATTCAATGCCAAGAAGTGCAGAGTCATGCATATGGGGTGTGGAAATCCGAATGAACTGTATTCGATGGGGGGGAGAAAGGCTGATGTGCAAGGAGAGATGTGCAAGGAGAGAGACCTTGGGGTGATGGTGTCTAACGATCTGAAGTCGGGGAAACAATGTGACAAGGCGATAGCTAAAGCCAGAAGAATGCTGGGCTGCATAGAGAGAGGAATATCGAGTAAGAAAAGGGAAGTGATTATCCCCTTGTACAGGTCCTTGGTGAGGCCTCACCTGGAGTACTGTGTTCAGTTCTGGAGACCGTACCTCCGAAGGGACAGAGACAGGATGGAGGCAGCCCAGAGAAGGGCGACCAAAAAGGTGGAGGGTCTTCATCAAATGACTTATGAGGAGAGATTGAAGAATCTAAATATGTACACCCTGGAGGAAAGGAGGAGCAGGGGTGATATGATACAGACTTTCAGATACTTGAAAGGTTTTAATGATCCAAAGACGACAAACCTTTTCCATTGGAAAAAAATCAGCAGAACCAGGGGTCACAATTTAAAGCTCCAAGGAGGAAGACTCAGAAGCAATGTCAGGAAGTATTTCTTCACGGAGAGGGTGGTGGATGCCTGGAATGCCCTTTCGGAGGAAGTAGTGAAGACTAAAACTGTGAAGGACTTCAAAGGAGCGTGGGATAAACACTGTGGATCCATAAAGTCTAGAGGATACGAATGAAGAGAGGGAGGCTTGCGGGAAAGACGGCTACTACCTGGAGATAATACCCTTATTCAATAAACATACACACGGTTAATGCAACTCTGACAGTGCTCTATGCTTCAACGGCAAGAGGAAATGTGAAAAAAAAAGGATTTGCATTCACAAAATATGCGGGGAGTAGCTTGCTTGTTAAGGCGGTTACTACCCCAAACCAAACAAGCCTGATGCTTCACTTTCAAGGCATATCCAGTGTTGCTCTCTGCTTCTACAACAGGGGGAATGAAGAAAAGATGATTTTTATATTCCAACAACAACCAACAAGGACTGAATTCCATAGTCTGGGTAAACAAATAAGCATGGGTGTAGCTTGCTTGTTACAGCAGTTACTATCCGAATCAATTAAGCCTGATACTTCACTTTCAATACATATCCAGAGAAGCTCTCTGCTTCAACGGCAGGGGAAAATGAAGAAAAGTGGATTTATATTCATATAACAACCAACAAGGACTGAATTGCACAGGCTGGGTAAACAAATAAGCGTGGGAGTAGCTTGCTTATTGCGGCAGTTATTACCCCTAACCAATTAAGCTAGATACTTATTTATTTATTTATTTATTTATTTATTTATTTATTATTTTTGTTATACCGAATTTCATGGCAAGAATCACATCAACCCGGTTTACAATTAACAATGTGTGAAAAGCAGAGGGTAACATAGTAATCAATATTCCAAATTCAAACTTCAAAAACAGTAAACAATAGAATGGATGTGAGAAAGTTACAATAAAACAGGGAGAATTAACTTGGATCTGGAAAAGGGGGGAGATAACTGAGCAGTGTAATCTTCACATTGCAGACAATTGCATAGTTGTATAGCAAGAATGAATCTATATGATACAGTTGTGTAGCATGATAATAAGGTGCTGAGTATGAGTGTGAAGTATGGTTTCTTATTTCAATCCAATTTTTGAATAAGAGTTAGTGCTGTTGGGTGGCGGACTACTTCACTTAGAAGCAGTCAAGCACTGCTCTCTACATTAATGGCGGGGGTGGAAGGGAAATAGAACCAAAAGGTTTCATTAATAGCAGGGGTGGAAGGGAAATAGAACCAAAAGGTTACTAAAGGCCAAGAGTAACAGATAAGTATGAGAGGTGAAAAAAAAAGTGTGGAAGCTTGCTGGGCAGACTGGATGGGCCATTTGGTCTTCTTCTGCTGTCATTTCTATGTTTCTATGTTAAGAAGCTCCTGAAATAACGGACTCAAGATTTCTCTGATTAATATAGGCATTGCTAAGGGATATGTCTCCCCCTGCAGGACAATGAGAGTGGCACAGCTTATTGTTAGCTTAGAAAAGCTCAGCAACCAAGCATTTGCTTTACCATGAAGGCATGAAAGGTGATCGTAATAAATGACTCACATAAAGCCGTGCCTTATTTCCCAAAAATACTGCACTCACCTCTGGAAAGTAAGAGAGGACCAGAAAAAAAAAAAGAGAGAAGAAAAGCAGGGGGAGAGAGAGAGAGCCTCCATGGTTAGAGCAATGGGCTGAGACCCAGGGAAACCGAGACTCAATCCCAGTTCCCCCGCTGACACTTCTACTGACCTTGGCCGGTAATACTGTAAGCTCTCTTGAGCTTTATTTGGAAAGAGCAGCTGAAAACTCCAATAAAATAATATTATGATCAAAGTTTTGTTCATGTGCCAGATCCCTAACACAGAGAGGGCAGCAGCTGACCCTGAGCCTGCGCTAGGATGGCTGTTACCGGCTGAGATGGAAAATCTGATGTTCGCACCCTGTGCTGTTTGGCAATAGCTCTCACTTGCACTCAAACTCTGCATGAAACAGGCTTGTTTGTGTGCATTTTTTTTTTCCAAGCAGCCTGCATTTGTCCCTTTGCTGCTCCTTCCTCACTCACACTCAGCCGGAGGAATGAGAGGAGAAACTGTGCACCCCCCTGGGGAAGGAGGAGGAGCAGCAGCTGGAGCAGCAGAGAGTGAGGCATCCTGCCAGCAGGCCAGAACCGTAATCGGGAATTTCTAGCTGCTTCCTCTCTCTTCCTCTTTTATTTTTCTGTCACTTGTTTGTTTTACTTCCGTTTTTTTTTCAATTTTCATTCTGTTTTATGTTTTGATGGTTCTGAGTGTAAACTGCTTTTATTCTTCTTACACTGGTTATGAGGTATATTAATGTGTTAAATCAATAATCTGGGGACAATATGGACCCGCATCAGAATGTGGGAATTGATCGTTTCCAGAAGCTGTAACTTTACTGCTATTATTTTGTAATTGCTTTTTCTTATTCCCCTTTTTATTTTAATTATTCTATGAATTACTTTGTCATGCCAGTAAAAGAGATCCGAACTGGAACCTGAAGTATGTTCAGAGCCTATAGACATTTATTTATTTATTTAAAAACTCTTCTATACCGTCGTTAAGTTAATTCACCATCACAACGGTTTTCAGAAAGGCACAATAAGAAAAAACAAACAAACAAACTATAATTGGTATAGATTACAAATTATTCATGTGCCAACACAGAACGGTAACATATTTTAATAAGAAAAAACCGTGTGTTAATTAAGGCTTCTATGCCGGTTGAAAAACTGTCAAGCGGTTCAAATCTAGCGTTAATATGCAATTGGAGATATTAGAGTTAAAAACCGATTACTTGGTGCGTCCTTATCTTTCAACTGTTTCCCTCCTTCTCTTTGTCTTTATGAAAAGCTTGTTTAATGAGCCAGGTTTTCAGGTTAGTTTTACATAGTTTCAAATTCCTCTGCAGCCTTACTGCTATTATAGACATGAACTACACTTTCAGGGCAGCTGCCCCTGACCTGTCCTAGGCTAAACTGCAGGGCGATTTAATAAAGGGTGCGGGAGAGCCGGCGCGCTGAGATCAGGATATTAAGTCGGAGGGTGTACAGGAAAGCAGTTGTTTCTGCTTTTCTGTACACTTTCCCGGTGCTTTCAAAGTTAACGTTAATTTCTAAGAGTGAAATGTGCTTTCTGTATTTCGGGCGAATAACTAATAAGCTCATCAACATGCATTTGCATGTGATGAGCGCTATTAGTTTCGGGGCGGGGGGGGGGGCTTGGCCGTGTGTTTTCCACGCACTATTACCGCTTACTGTATAAGGGGTAATAATAGCGCGTCAAAAACGCGCAGCCAGACGGGGGCTAAACGGTGCACTCAGCCGAGCGCACCGTACTGTATCGGCCTGTTGATGGGTAATTCACTTCTTTTCTGATGCTTCTTACCATGAGAAGGTGAGGCAGCAGCGAGAAAGGTGAGATGGCAGATTCCAGGAGAGCGAGCACTACCTGGATCATTTATCCTAAGGAAAAATAGAAAGTAAGGCAGTAACCATCCATGTAAGCAGGGACGGACTGACTATTTGTGGAATAGGGTAGTGCCCGAGGGCCTACAATACTCTCCCATAGGCTTGGATGAGTGGTTAGGGGGCAATGACTCTTATTTCCAGGGAGCCCAGCACACTGTCAGTCCACCCCTGCATGTAAAACACTGTGCTGGCAACTGGAAGTGTCCCAGTGACTTAGGGTCTACCTTGAGCAGAGGACTGAAAGGGCTCCACCTGGTGGTCAGAGTTAACCCCTTTCCCTACGGGGCTTGGCCTTGCTTCGAAACTTTGCCAGTGCTGGAGTAAAATACAGCATCCCCGGTTATTCAGGATAACTAGTGAGCTTTCTCTTCCTGGGCCAGTCAGGCAGGAGGTTTATAACAGCGCTATGAGCCTGCCTCTGTTTATACAGCATCCCCGGTTATTCAGGATAACTAGTGAGCTTTCTCTTCCTGGGCTGGTCAGGCAGGAGGTTTATAACAGTGCTATGAGCCTGCCTCCTTTTATACAGCATCCCCGGTTATTCAGGATAACTAGTGAGCTTTCTCTTCCTGGGCTGGTCAGGCAGGAGGTTTATAACAGTGCTATGAGCCTGCCTCCTTTTATACAGCATCCCCGGTTATTCGGGATAACTAGTGAGCTTTCTCTTCCTAGGCTGGTCATGCAGGAGGTTTATAACAGCGCTATGAACCTGCCTCCTTTTATACAGCATCCCAGGTTATTCAGGATAACTAGTGAGCTTTCTCTTCCTAGGCTGGTCATGCAGGAGGTTTATAACAGCGCTATGAACCTGCCTCCTTTTATACAGCATCCCCGGTTATTCAGGATAACTAGTGAGCTTTCTCTTCCTAGGCTGGTCATGCAGGAGGTATATAACAGCGCTATGAACCTGCCTCCTTTTATACAGCATCCCCGGTTATTCAGGATAACTAGTAGGGATGTGAATCGTGTCCTCGATCGTCTTAACGATCGATTTCGGCTGGGAGGGGGAGGGAATCGTATTGTTGCCGTTTGGGGGGGTAAAATATCGTGAAAAATCGTGAAAAATCGTGAAAAATCTAAAAATCTAAAAATCGCAAAACCGGCACATTAAAACCCCCTAAAACCCACCCCCGACCCTTTAAATTAAATCCCCCACCCTCCCGAACCCCCCCCAAATGAGTTAAATAACCTGCGGGTCCAGCGGCGGTCCGGAACGGCAGCGGTCCGGAACGGGCTCCTGCTCCTGAATCTTGTTGTCTTCAGCCGGCGCCATTTTCCAAAATGGCGCCGAAAAATGGCGGCGGCCATAGACGAACACGATTGGACGGCAGGAGGTCCTTCCGGACCCCCGCTGGACTTTTGGCAAGTCTCGTGAGGGTCAGGAGGCCCCCCACAAGCTGGCCAAAAGTTCCTGGAGGTCCAGCGGGGGTCAGGGAGCGATTTCCCGCCGCGAATCGTTTTCGTACGGAAAATGGCGCCGGCAGGAGATCGACTGCAGGAGGTCGTTCAGCGAGGGTTCCGGCGCCTCGCTGAACGACCTCCTGCAGTCGATCTCCTGCCGGCGCCATTTTCCATATGGAAAATGGCGCCGGCCATACGCGTATGGCCGGCGCCATTTTCCGTACGAAAACGATTCGCGGCGGGAAATCGCTCCCTGACCCCCGCTGGACCTCCAGGAACTTTTGGCCAGCTTGTGGGGGGCCTCCTGACCCCCACGAGACTTGCCAAAAGTTCAGCGGGGGTCCGGAAGGACCTCCTGCCGTCCAATCGTGTTCGTCTATGGCCGCCGCCATTTTTCGGCGCCATTTTGGAAAATGGCGCCGGCTGAAGACAACAAGATTCAGGAGCAGGAGCCAGTTCCGGACCGCTGCCGTTCCGGACCGCCGCTGGACCCGCAGGTTATTTAACTCATTTGGGGGGGGTTCGGGAGGGTGGGGGATTTAATTTAAAGGGTCGGGGGTGGGTTTTAGGGGGTTTTAGTGTGCCGGCTCACGATTCTAATGATTTATAACGATAAATCGTTAGAATCTCTATTGTATTGTGTTCCATAACGGTTTAAGACGATATTAAAATTATCGGACGATAATTTTAATCGTCCTAAAACGATTCACATCCCTAATAACTAGTGAGCTTTCTCTTCCTGGGCTGGTCAGGCAGGAGGTTTATAACAGTGCTATGAGCCTGCCTCCTTTTATACGGCATCCCCGGTTATTCAGGATAACTAGTGAGCTTTCTCTTCCTGGGCCAGTCAGGCAGGAGGTTTATAACAGCGCTATGAGCCTGCCTCTGTTTATACAGCATCCCCGGTTATTCAGGATAACTAGTGAGCTTTCTCTTCCTGGGCTGGTCAGGCAGGAGGTTTATAACAGCGCTATGAGCCTGCCTCCTTTTATACGGCATCCCAGGTTATTCAGGATAACTAGTGAGCTTTCTCTTCCTGGGCCGGTCAGGCAGGAGGTTTATAACAGCGCTATGAGCCTGCCTTCTTTTATACGGCATCCCCGGGTTATTCAGGATAACTAGTGAGCTTTCTCTTCCTGGGCCAGTCAGGCAGGAGGTTTATAACAGCGCTATGAGCCTGCCTCTGTTTATACAGCATCCCTGGTTATTCAGGATAACTAGTGAGCTTTCTCTTCCTGGGCTGGTCAGGCAGGAGGTTTATAACAGCGCTATGAGCCTGCCTCCTTTTATACGGCATCCCAGGTTATTCAGGATAACTAGTGAGCTTTCTCTTCCTGGGCTGGTCAGGCAGGAGGTTTATAACAGCGCTATGAGCCTGCCTCCTTTTATATGGCATCCCCGGTTATTCAGGATAACTAGTGAGCTTTCTCTTCCTGGGCTGGTCAGGCAGGAGGTTTATAACAGCGCTATGAGCCTGCCTCCTTTTATATGGCATCCCCGGTTATTCAGGATAACTAGTGAGCTTTCTCTTCCTGGGCCAGTCAGGCAGTGTTATGATAACTAGGTGTTTGGTAGATTCTCAGGGGCAACATTGATGGTATCTCCTACAAGGAGGAGCCCCATAGGGAACTGAAGCACCGGGCTAGACTCAAATGCACAAACACAGAGAATATATCTTTTATTATACAGCTAGTGTGGTCCACCAGAGGTGGCAGTAGAGAGTAGATTAGGTAGCAACAGTATGTGATCCTTGGTGTAGGAGACCCGTCCCACAATGTTGGTGTAAGGCCCTGATGCAGATGTCCAGTAAGGCACTGTAGGAGAGACAGACTGGCAGATGTTATAACACACTCCCTGGTAGCTGAGTAGATAGAGTTCCCAATGAGCAGTAGAGAGAGGATAGGTATTAACACTCTGTAATCCTCGGCAGAGGAGAGCCTTTCCACAATGGTGGTGTAGGGCCCGATGCAGATGAGCAGCGAGGAGCTGTAGATAGACAGACTGGGAGAAGTTGTACTCACTCTCTGTAGCTGATAGGTAGTGTTCCAGCAGGTTGAAGAATTGGTAGCAGGCACTAGGATAGACACACAGGCCTTCGAGGAGCAAGTACCTGTATATAGGCTAGGCACCTGGAAATAAGCAAAGGGCCCCCAAGGAGCGGGTACCCAGGTTAGTAGAACCCCGGAGGGTGGAGGTGGCTTCCACCAGAGTAGAAGTGGCAGAGCAGCTTCAGACCGGAGCGAATCCAATCTGTTGCTAACTTGGTGAGAGTCAGCAAATGGGCAACCTTTTGAATACGGAAGCAGTGACGTCACACGAGGGGGACACCCCCAAGGTTTGTGCCAACACTGCTACAAGACATGAGGCATGCGCGCGTGCGCGCCCTAGGAGGCCTCAGGTCAACATGGTGGGATGTCGCACCAGAGCCACTCTGAGGAAGCCAGAGGGTGCGGCAAGGAGACGCTACAGACGCCATTCTCCCGAGGCTGGTGGAGAAGGCTGAAATAGAGGTGAGGCATGTCGGGCGAAGCCGTCTGAGACCGACGGAAGCAACAGTAACCCCCTTCAAAGGGCCTCCTCCAGACCCCCTACCTGGTCTTGGTTTCCGAGGATGTGAACGATGATACTGGTTCAGCATCTCTTTGTCCAAAATGTTAGACATCGGTTCCAACGAGTTATTTTCTGGTCCAAAGCCCTCCCAAGACAGGAGGTATTCCCATACGCTGCCTCTCTTCCGTACATCAAGTATAGCATCTACTTTATACTCAAGGTCCTCCTTTGTGTCAACAGGAGGGGGATCTGGTGTCTTGGTGCTGAATTTGTTGAGTATGAGCAGTTTCAGTAATGAGATGTGAAACGTGTTATGGATCTTCATTGCTGGAGGAAGTTTGAGACTGTAGGAGAGACTGCCCAGACGTCGGAGGATAGGGAATGGTCCGACGTAGTGTGGAACAAAGCGAGCACATCGCAACTTTAATCTAAGATGCTTCGTAGACAACCAGACTTTATCACCAGGCTTAAGTTCAGGAGCCTTGCCGTGATGCATGTCATAGTCTCGTTTTGCTCGAATTCCAGCTTTGATGAGCATCTCCTTTGTCTTCTTCCAAAGATGTTGAATTTCATTGGCAGTGGCTTGTGCTGCCGGGGACAACACTGAAAGCAGAAGTGACAAAGGTGGTGAAGGTAGTTGTTAGGTTCCATATTACTAGCTACCAGTAGATATTGGTTGATGGAAAACTCGGCCCACGTTAGAAGTTCAGCCCAATCATTCTGGCGTGAAGAGATGTAGGCTCTGAGGAACTGTTTGAGGGTATGGTTCATCCTCTCAGTTTGGCCGTTGGATTGCGGATGCTAAGATGAAGTGAAGTCGAGAGTGATATCGAACTTCTTGCAAAGAGCCTTCCAGAATGTGGCTGTGAATTGTACGCCTCTGTCTGAGACTATGTGCTTGGTTATTCCATGCAGATGGAATATGAGGCTGATGAAGAGCTTTGCAAGTTCGTTGGCACATGGTAAGCATGGAAGCGCCACAAAGTGAGTCATTTTTGAGAATCTATCCACCGTTACCCAGATAGTGTTATTGCCCCGGAGAGGGGTAAGTCCACCACGAAGTCCGTGGCAATGTGAGTCCAGGGCTCATCCGGTATGGGTAAAAGTTGTAGTTGGCCCCAAGGACGACCGGGCGGAGGCTTTTGTCTGGCACAGTTGGTACAGGCCGCTACATAAGCGAAGGCGTCTTCTCTCATCGACGGCCACCAGTAGAATTTTTGCAGCTTTGCCAGGGTTCTCCGTTGACCGGGACGTCCAGTCAATTTAGAGTCATGAACCCATGCTAGTACTTTCTTCCGGAGGTTGGCAGGCACAGTCGTCTTGCCCACAGATACTGGGTGAGTGGCTGAAAGAATGACTCTCTCAGGTTCAATGATGTATTGCAGAGCTACAGGCACATCTTCAGATAGGAATGAGCGAGATAGGGCATCCGCTCTGATGTTTTTGTCTCCAGGTCGGTATTTTAAGATGAAATCAAACCTGTTAAAGAATAGAGACCACCTCACCTGTCTATGGTTGAGGTGAAGATATTCTAGGTTTTTATGGTCAGTGAAAACCGTAATCTGGTGTTGAGCACCCTCAAGCCAGGGTCTCCACTCTTTGAATGCCATCTTTATCGCCAACAATTCTTTATCTACGATTCCATAGTTCCTCTCAGCCGGTGTGAATTGTCTGGAGAAAAAGAAACATGGCCGCAGGATCTTGGAGTCACTGGTTTGACTTAATACAGCCCCTACACCAACATCAGAGGCATCCACCTCGACAATAAAGGGGCGTGTAGGATCCGGGTGATGGAGACATGGCTTGCTGGAGAAAGCGTCCTTCAGCTTTTGGAAAGCGGTGACAGCCTCTATAAACCAATTGGCAACATTAGCACCTTTCTTTGTCAGAGCTGTTAAAGGCAAAGTTAGTGAGGAGTAATTTTTAATGAAGGTTCTATAGTAATTTGTGAATCCCAGAAACCTTCTGAGAGCCTTTAGACCAGTAGGTTGGGACCATTTCTGAATGCTCTCCAGCTTTTGTGGGACATCTAGAACCCCTTGTTAGACATGATGTACCCTAGGAACGGTACAGACTCTTTGTGGAATTCGCATTTGGACAGCTTAGCGTATTAGATGGTTCTCCCACAGTCTCTGTAACACTCTCTTGACATCCGTAATGTGGGTATTCAGATCTTGAGAGAAGATCAGGATATCGTCCAAATAGACAACAACACATTGGTAGAGTAGGTCGCGCAGGACGTCATTCATCATGTTTTGGAAGACAGATGGGTTGTTGCACAAGCCGAAGGGCATCACCAAATACTCAAAGTGTCCGTCCCTGGTGTTAAAAGCTGTCTTCCATTTGTCCCCGGGATGAATGCAGACAAGGTTATACGCTCCTTTAAGATCCAGCTTGGAGAAGATCTTAAGAGCATAAGAACATGAGAAATTGCCATGCTGGGTCAGACCAAGGGTCCATCAACCCCAGCATCCTGTTTCCAACAGAGGCCAAAACTAGGCCACAAGAACCTGGCAATTACCCAAACTAAGTAGATCTCATGCTACTGATGCAATTAATAGCAGTGGCTATTCCCTAAGTAAACTTGATTAATAGCCGCTGTTAATGGACTTCTCCTCCAAGAACTTCTTCTTCTTCTTTCTTCTTCTAAATTAAGCCTTAAATTGTCTCATTCTAACATGTTATACTCTGCTATTGCCGAGATGTTATAACTTTATTATTATATTGTGTTATAATTTATAATCTGTTCATTGTATGAAGTTGTTACACTGTAAACCGGGGTGAAGGCACTCAGCTATACTTCGGTATAAAAAAGAATATAAATAAATAAATAAATAAATAAACTTATCCAAACCTTTTTTGAACCCAGCTACACTAACTGCACTAACCACATCCTCTGGCAACAAATTCCAGAGCTTTATTGTGCATTGAGTGAAAAAGAACTTTCTCCGATTAGTCTTATATGTGCTACTTGCTAACTTCATGGAATGCGCCCTAGTCCTTCTATTATTCAAAAGTGTAAATAACCGAGTCACATCTACTCGTTCAAGACCTCTCATAATTTTAAACACCTCTATCATATCCCCCCTCGGCTGTCTCTTCTCCAAGCTGAACAGCCCTAACCTCATCAGCCTTTCCTCATAGGGGAGCTGTTCCATTCCCCTTATCATTTTGGTTGCCCTTCTCTGTACCTTCTCCATCGCAACTATATCTTTTTTGAGATGCGGTGACCAGAATTGTACACAGTATTCAAGGTGCGATCTCACCATGGAAGGATATAGAGGCATTATGACATTTTCCGTTTTATTAACCATTCCCTTCATAATGCCGAACATTCTGTTTGCTTTTTTGACTGCTGCAGCACACTGAGCCGACGATTTTAAAGTATTATCCACTATGATGCCTAGATCTTTTTCCTGGGTGGTAGCTCCTAATATGGAACCTAACATCGTGTAACCACAGCAAGGGTTATTTTTCCCTATATGCAACACCTTGCACTTGTCCACATTAAATTTCATCTGCCATTTGGATGCCCAATCTTCCAGTTTTGCAAGGTCCTCCTGTAATGTATCACAATCCGCTTGTGATTTAACTACTATGAATAATTTTGTATCGGCCGCAAATTACCTCACGCGTCGTATTCCTTTCCAGATCATTTATATATATACTAGCTGTTACGCCCGTAACAACGGACTACATTAAAATTTTTATTTTTCGTTCTGTCTTCAGCTCCCTCCCCCCTTCCCGTCCCAGCTCCCTCCCCTCCTTCCCCGGCGTCGGAGGGACGTGTTCAATCTGTCGTTGAGAGATTTCTTCCCTGCATGCGCTGGCCATCCCAGCTCCCTCCCCCTTCCCCGGCGTCAAAGGGACGATCGCTCTGCCTTGGGGCATCAAATGAGCACTTCCATCGGAAGGGAGCCCGGATCGTTCACGCAAGCGCAGTCCGTCGATCCCAGCCGCTCTCTACTGCGCATTTGCGGCACGTCGGTCCGGGCTCCCTTATAGATATGATTGAAAAGCACCGGTCCAAGTACAGATTCCTGAGGCACTCCACTGTTTACCCTTTTCCACTGAGAAAATTGACCATTTAATCCTACTCTCTGTTTCCTGTCTTTTAGCCAGTTTGTAATCCACGAAAGGACATCGCCTCCTATCCCATTTATTTTTAGTTTTCTTAGAAGCCTCTCATGAGGGACTTTTCTGAAAATCCAAATTTACTACTATCTACCGGTTCACCTTTATCCACATGTTCATTAACTCCTTCAAAAAAGTGAAGCAGATTTGTTAGGCAAGATTTCCCTTGGGTAAATCCATGTTGACTGTGTTCCATTAAACCATGTCTTTCTATATGCTCTACGATTTTGATCTTGAAAATAGTTTCCACTAATTTTCCCAGCACGGAAGTCAGGCTTACTGGTCTATAGTTACCCGGATCGCCCCTGGAGCCTTTTTTAAATATTGGGGTTACATTGGCCACCCTCCAGTCTTCAGGTACAATGGATGATTTTAATGATAGATTACAAATTTTAACTAATAGATCAGAAATGTCATTTTTGAGTTCCTTCAGTACTCTAGGATGCATACCATCCGGTCCAGGTGATTTGTTACTCTTTAGTTTGTCAATCTGGCCTACTACACCTTCCAGGTTCACAGTGATTTCGTTCAATTCGTCTGACTCATCACCCCTGAAAACCATCTCCAGAACTGGTATCTCCCCAACATCCTCATTAGTAAACACGGAAGCAAAGAATTAATTTAGTCTTTCTGCAATGGCCTTATCTTCCCTAAGAGACCCTTTAACCCCTCTGTCATCTAATGGTCCAACCGAGTCCCTCACAGGTTTCTTGCTTCGGATATATTTTAATAAGTTTTTAGTATGAGTTTTTGCCTCTATGGCCAACTTCATTTCAAATTCTCTCTTCGCCTGTCTTATCAATGTTTTACACTTAACTTGACAGTGCTTATGTTTTATCCTATTTTCTTCAGATGGATCCTTCTTCCAATTTTTGAAGGATGTTTTTTTGGCTAACATAGCCTCTTTCACCTCACCTTTTAACCATGATGGTAATCGTTTTGCCTTCCTTCCACCTTTCTTAATGTGTGGAATATATATAGACTGCACTTCTAGGATTGTGTTTTAAAACAATGTCCATGCCTGTTGAACACTTTTAACCTTTGCAGCTGCACCTTTCAGTTTAACTATTTTCCTCATTTTATCAAAGTTTCCCTTTTGAAAATTTAGTGTTACAGCTGCAGATTTACTTATTGTCCCCCTTCCAGTTATTAGTTTAAATTTGATCATCTTATGATCACTGTTGCCAAGTGGCCTCACCACCGTTACCTCTCTCACCAAATCCTGCATTCTACTAAGAATTAAATCTAAAACAGCTCCCTCTCTTGTTGGTCCTCTCTTAGCCCCTTGTAGGCGGTCAAACAGCTCAGAGATGAGTGGTAAGGGATTGCGGTCTTTGACAGTGATCTCGTTTAGACCAAGATAATCAATGCATGGACATAGGGTTCCATCCTTCTTCTCCACAAAGAAAAACCCTGCTCCTGCAGGAGACTTGGATGGCCTTATGAAACCTTTTTGTAGATTCTCTTGGATGTATTCTGACATCACTTTATTTTCCACCACCGAGAGGGGGTATACTCTTCCCTTGGGTGGTTCAGTATTCGGTTTCAAGTTGATCGCACACTCGCACAGTCATAAGATCTGTGTGGAGGAAGTATATCAGTGGCTTCTTTAGAGAACACATCTTGAAACGATGCGTATTGAGGTGGTAACCCAGGCATCAACGGAATTGTAGGCATACAGGGTAGTGGTGAAACTTCCTTCAGGCAACTTGGCCCGGAGTTTTCCCCTTTTTGTGAGACCCTGGAAAACTTAAATATTTGGGGGTCTGGATACCTAGGGACCTCACCGCCCTTTCTACCCAGAGTATACGGGAAACGATCACGAGCATAAGTGCCCGATTGATGGCTTGGCGCTCCCTCCCTCTGACATTTTTTGGGTGCTGTGCACTTCTGAAAATGGTGATCGCCCCCAAGCTTCTCTACAAATTACATATGCTTCCCATTTGGCTGTCTAATGTGGATTTGTGACAATTACAGTCAGCTTTTCAAAGGTTTTTATGGGCTGGAAAGCCGGCGCGATTAAAATACCAGACCCTTATCTGCTCCAAGGAGGGGGGGTGGGCTTGGGCTCCCTGACTTTCGGAGGTACAATGTTTCCTGCCAGCTGCGATCTGTGGGGGAATGCCTTCTTGATTCTTATTCTTACTGCCGGCAGGGCTTGGTTACTAATATGTCTGCTCCATGGTCTCCTTTATATCTCCTGCAAGCGCGCCCGACAACGCTCCAGACCCAGGACATCCCTAAAGTGCTACTCTGCCCCTGCTGGTATCATCTGGAGGGCAACCACTCTTTGTTGTTACTGCTAGTAGGCAATAAGGACTTCCTACACGGACTTAGCTGTAGTGCCATATTTCATTCCTGGGCACCTAATGGATTGCCTTTCATTTTTCACCATTATGAAGAAGATAGCCCACTAGTATGGGAGTTTGCATCCATAGCCCAAACAGATTTTCAAATCTGTGACAGGGGCCGGCCAATGGCACGGATACCCTGTCACATGGTAAGGGCAAAGGGCCATCGGCGCCATTTTTATTAGTGGCAGCCAATGGCCTGAGAGTGGGAGATCGCTCCCCGTGCCCCCACTGGAACACCAGGTAATTTTAAAAGGTTTTGGGGGGGGGGCTAAGGGGGTCAATTTAAAGGGTCGGGTGGGTTTTTTTTTTATCGGGCCATTGGCGCCATTTTTTTAGTAGCAGCCAAAATGGCGCCGATGGCCCGAGAGCGGGAGATCGCGCCGGGAACGCCCCACTGGACCACCAGGTAATTCAAAACATTTTTGGGGGGTTCGGGAGGGTGGGGGATTTGTTTTAAAGGGTCGGGGTGGGTTTAGGGGTTGTTTTGGTGTGCCGGTTTTCCTGCCCTCCCCCTCCCCCGATTTATGATTTTTCACGATAAATCGGGGGAATTTCTATTGTATCGCGACTCTAACGATTTTTGACGATTTAAAAAATATCTGACGATTTTTTTAAATCGTCAAAAAACGATTCACATCCCTACTGCTTACTGGTCAGAGGTATGGACGGAACCGCTTACAAAGCCCTATTTGCAATTCTGTTTTCGGACTTTGCACCGTCACATTCCAGATTTGGGGCTTCGGGAGTTACAATTTCAGATTTTGCATCACACTATCTGCAACGACGTCCGTCGATTCAAAATGGGCCGCCTGCCCTCGCCGACATGTATCAAGTGTGCACGAAGGACTGGTACCATGGTCCATTGACTTTTTACCTGTTCCCGCCTTGTTTCTTTTTGGGCTACAGTTCTAGAGTTCATTGCGCGATGCATCAATCGACAGCTCCCAAAGTCAGGTAGACTTTTTATGTCTGATCTGCGGGGGTTTTTTCCATCCTGTACTGCCTCCCACGACCATTTTGGAAGACTCGCTATTCTATTAGCTTGCAGAGAAGTTTTGAGTGAGTGGATTGACCCTCTTATGTCACCTCAAGTAGCCGCTTGGCATAGACGACTGGCAACTGCCATGCAGATAGAGTGGTTGGACCATATGAAGAGCAACAGTAAGCCAGATAAAAGATACTGTTAGAGCTGGTCTAAATGTTTTTATCTTCTGCCTGCAGACATACAAACCAGCCTGCTGGCGGTCGGTTATCAGGTGAACTGGCTTTAACCACTGTCTGCGCTTCACTGGTCGGCTGATGCTATTTCTTTAGCCTACGCTACCTATTCTTACCCAATCGGGAAGGGCTGGGTAGATACATGCTGATTGCTCTATATGTTGGCTGTCCCCATAGCGTCTCTTAAAATTTCGGTTTTTGTGAGAGTAAAGGCTCGTTGGTCTCCCAGGGATTGGGTGGGGGGGGGGGGGGGGAGAGATGCGAAGGGTAGGCTGCGGATGAATGGGATGTACGAATGGAGGAGTGCTTGGATGGTAGTGAGGCTGGACAGTCGCTGGACTGCCCAGTGAGTAAGCCTGGGGTTGAGAGGTTGATTTTCCTACAAAATGAAGATTTGCAGGCTACTTTATATAGGACCGGCATTGGCCTGGGACATGGTTGCCGTTTCAGTTTTTATGCTATATATGCCCTGTCTCTGTTTTCTTGATTTGTATGATGTACGATACTGTTGTGCCCTATGTGTTGGCACATCTTCTCAATAAAAATGATTTTGTTAAAAAAAATAAAATAAAATAAAGCCTATATTACAAAGTTAGCTAAGGCAGGGCAGGATCTTCTCTCCCCAGCCTCTTACTGACCAATCTCCCTGTTGTGATCTGAAGATCTGTGCTAAAATCTTAGCAGATAGGCTAAGCCTGGTCATTCCATCTATTGTGTCTTCTAATCAGGTAGGTTTTGTTAAGGGGACAGCCGCTTGCTCCAATACCGTAAAACTTACTTTAGCTATGTCCATTTGCAAATCTAACAGGTTTCAGGCTGTTGCAATAGGCTTTGGCTCAGAAAAGGCCTTTGATTGGGTCTCCTGGCCTTATACATTTTCAGTTCTGAAAAGGTAGGGGATAGGGATGACTTTTTTAAGGTATTTTGCACTGCTGTATCATTCCCCTATTTCTAATATCATAGCTAATGGTCATAAGTTGAAAGACCTTTGCATTTCCAGAGGTGAGACAGGGTAACCCTCTCGCTACTCTATTGTATATTCTCTCAATAGACTCCTTGCTGAGGATAATTGAAATGGATGACACAATACTGGGATTGAGCAAGGGTGGGCAGATGTTTAAAATAGTGGCTTTCACTGATGATGTCCTGGTGTTCCTCACGGAGCCCCGGGAGTTGACTGGGAAAGTCTTGAGAGACCAATTGGACCTTGGTGCATCAGTTCCTTCCGTCGGGGCCGGCTGCTGCGTTCCTCAGTGGCATTCCCCAGCTGCAGCGCAGGCTGACACACGCCACGTCATGACTCCTCCCACCGTGCCACGTCATGACTCCTCCCACCGCACCACGTCATTGCTTCTCCCGGAAGTCCCTGCGTTAGCGCGGGAAAGAGGGCTATTTAAACGCCACTCTTCAGCACAGCATTTGCCTCGGCTACAGGCTTGCTCTCAGATTGCTGGTGACCTGTCTCGCTGATCCGGATTGGACCTTGGACCTTCTCTTGCTTGTTACCTGCCTCACTGACCCAGATTGGACCTTGGACCTTCTCTTGCTTGTTACCTGCCTCACTGACCTGAATTGGACCTTGCTTGTTACGTGCCTCATTGACCTGGATTGTACTTTGGACTTTCCTCTGCTGGATACCTGCCGCTAGGACCGTATTGTCATCTGGACCTTCTTCATCGACTACCAACCCAGGGGTACTGAATTACGCCCTTGACTGGGTACTGGATTACGCCCTTGACTGGGTTTCTGGCTGTGGTCCAAGGGCAAGTCCAGGTAAGGCTGTTACACTATCTTGGATCCACTAATTAGACTGTGACAGCGGGCTTAAAAATCAATCAAGATAAATCTGAGGTGTTAGATATTTTAGGCTCCTTAAGAGGCCAATGGGTAGGCAACTTCCCAATACAATGTGTAGAAGGGGAAATGAGGTATTTAGGGATAAAGATCCCTTCAGATATTGTCAGAATTTATTATGTTAATATCAAACTGCCTATTTATTTATTTATTTTTAATTTAAGGTTTTTTTATACCGGCATTCATGAAGCGCTCACATCATGTCGGTTTACATAAAAAACATATTTAAAGGCTTTTATATCCTGATTGCCGTTTGCACATCTTATCAGTTTACAAAGAATACAGCGCTTCTAGAATGGAGCATAACAGTTACAAAGAATACAGCGCTTCTAGAATGGAGCGTAGCAGTTACAAAGAATACAGCGCTTCTAGAATGGAGCGTAGCAGTTACAAAGAATACAGCGCTTCTAGAATGGAGCATAGCAGTTACAAAGAATACAGCGCTTCTAGAATGGAGCATAACAGTTACAAAGAATACAGCGCTTCTAGAATGGAGCGTAGCAGTTACAAAGAATACAGCGCTTCTAGAATGGAGCGTAGCGGTTACAAAGAATACAGCGCTTCTAGAATGGAGCGTAGCGGTTACAAAGAATACAGCGCTTCTAGAATGGAGCGTAACAGTTACAAAGAATACAGCGCTTCTAGAATGGAGTGTAGCAGTTACAAAGAATACAGCGCTTCTAGAATGGAGCATAACAGTTACAAAGAATACAGCGCTTCTAGAATGGAGCGTAGCAGTTACAAAGAATACAGCGCTTCTAGAATGGAGCATAACAGTTACAAAGAATACAGCGCTTCTAGAATGGAGCGTAGCGGTTACAAAGAATACAGCGCTTCTAGAATGGAGCGTAGCGGTTACAAAGAATACAGCGCTTCTAGAATGGAGCATAACAGTTACAAAGAATACAGCGCTTCTAGAATGGAGCGTAGCAGTTACAAAGAATACAGCGCTTCTAGAATGGAGCGTAACAGTTACAAAGAATACAGCACTTCTAGAATGGAGCGTAGCAGTTACAAAGAATACAGCGCTTCTAGAATGGAGCGTAACAGTTACAAAGAATACAGCGCTTCTAGAATGGAGCATAACAGTTACAAAGAATACAGCGCTTCTAGAATGGAGCGTAGCAGTTACAAAGAATACAGCGCTTCTAGAATGGAGCGTAGCAGTTACAAAGAATACAGCGCTTCTAGAATGGAGCATAACAGTTACAAAGAATACAGCGCTTCTAGAATGGAGCGTAGCGGTTACAAAGAATACAGCGCTTCTAGAATGGAGCATAACAGTTACAAAGAATACAGCGCTTCTAGAATGGAGCGTAGCGGTTACAAAGAATACAGCGCTTCTAGAATGGAGCGTAGCGGTTACAAAGAATACAGCGCTTCTAGAATGGAGCGTAACAGTTACAAAGAATACAGCGCTTCTAGAATGGAGCGTAGCAGTTACAAAGAATACAGCGCTTCTAGAATGGAGCGTAACAGTTACAAAGAATACAGCGCTTCTAGAATGGAGCGTAGCAGTTACAAAGAATACAGCGCTTCTAGAATGGAGCATAACAGTTACAAAGAATACAGCGCTTCTAGAATGGAGCGTAGCGGTTACAAAGAATACAGCGCTTCTAGAATGGAGCATAACAGTTACAAAGAATACAGCGCTTCTAGAATGGAGCGTAGCGGTTACAAAGAATACAGCGCTTCTAGAATGGAGCGTAGCAGTTACAAAGAATACAGCGCTTCTAGAATGGAGCGTAACAGTTACAAAGAATACAGCGCTTCTAGAATGGAGCGTAGCAGTTACAAAGAATACAGCGCTTCTAGAATGGAGCGTAGCAGTTACAAAGAATACAGCGCTTCTAGAATGGAGCATAACAGTTACAAAGAATACAGCGCTTCTAGAATGGAGCGTAGCGGTTACAAAGAATACAGCGCTTCTAGAATGGAGCGTAGCGGTTACAAAGAATACAGCGCTTCTAGAATGGAGCATAACAGTTACAAAGAATACAGCGCTTCTAGAATGGAGCGTAGCAGTTACAAAGAATACAGCGCTTCTAGAATGGAGCGTAACAGTTACAAAGAATACAGCGCTTCTAGAATGGAGCATAGCAGTTACAAAGAATACATCGCTTCTAGAATGGAGCATAACAGTTACAAAGAATACAGCGCTTCTAGAATGGAGCGTAGCAGTTACAAAGAATACAGCGCTTCTAGAATGGAGCATAACAGTTACAAAGAATACAGCGCTTCTAGAATGGAGCGTAGCGGTTACAAAGAATACAGCGCTTCTAGAATGGAGCGTAGCAGTTACAAAGAATACAGCACTTCTAGAATGGAGCGTAGCAGTTACAAAGAATACAGCGCTTCTAGAATGGAGCATAACAGTTACAAAGAATACAGCGCTTCTAGAATGGAGCATAGCAGTTACAAAGAATACATCGCTTCTAGAATGGAGCATAACAGTTACAAAGAATACAGCGCTTCTAGAATGGAGCATAACAGTTACAAAGAATACAGCGCTTCTAGAATGGAGCGTAGCGGTTACAAAGAATACAGCGCTTCTAGAATGGAGCATAACAGTTACAAAGAATACAGCGCTTCTAGAATGGAGCATAGCAGTTACAAAGAATACAGCGCTTCTAGAATGGAGCATAACAGTTACAAAGAATACAGCGCTTCTAGAATGGAGCGTAGCAGTTACAAAGAATACAGCGCTTCTAGAATGGAGCATAACAGTTACAAAGAATACAGCGCTTCTAGAATGGAGCATAGCAGTTACAAAGAATACAGCGCTTCTAGAATGGAGCGTAGCAGTTACAAAGAATACAGCGCTTCTAGAATGGAGCGTAGCAGTTACAAAGAATACAGCGCTTCTAGAATGGAGCATAACAGTTACAAAGAATACAGCGCTTCTAGAATGGAGCATAACAGTTACAAAGAATACAGCGCTTCTAGAATGGAGCATAACAGTTACAAAGAATACAGCGCTTCTAGAATGGAGCGTAGCAGTTACAAAGAATACAGCGCTTATAGAATGGAGCATAACAGTTACAAAGAATACAGCGCTTCTAGAATGGAGCATAACAGTTACAAAGAATACAGCGCTTCTAGAATGGAGCATAACAGTTACAAGCATCGTATTGGTTTACAAAGAACATAGCGCTTATAGTACGAAGCATAACAGTTACGTGGAGCAAATTGGTATCATCTAGGTGTAGTATAAGTAAGAAGTATTTAAATCAATCAAATTATAAACTATATACAACTCATCGGTTTACAAAGAACATTGAGCTTATTATACTGAGGTATAACAGTTCCATGGAGCGGTTGGAATCATATGGAGATAGAATCAAAATAGGTAAATAAATCAAACAGAATGGAAACTAGGTTCAGGAGGGTAGACAGGACATGATAGGGGGGCCAGAAATGTAGATTGGTTAAAAGCTAATTTCATGAAATTAGGGAGGTGGAAGAGTAAGATTCACATGTAAGGGAATTACAATATGGCGGAAAATCAAAGGGAGTAGGTGATATGTGGATTTGAGATGGATTCGCAGGGGGGAATAAGGAGGGTGGTGTTAGTCGAATGCTTGTTTAAATAGCCATGTTTTTAATTTTTTTTTTAATTTCTGTATGATTGGCTCTATGCGGAGGTCAGGGGGCATTGTGTGTTCCACATTGAAGGACCTGCTATGGAGAATACTCGGGCCCTTGTGGAGGAGAGGTGTGTGAGTTTGGGAGAAGGTATATATAAGATTCCTTGGTAAGCTGATCTGGTGGGTCTGTTAGATTTATGAAAGCGGATAAGGCTTTTGAGGGAAAGGCTTTTGTATTGAATTCTCGAAGCGATTGGGAGCCAATGGAGGTCTCTCAGAATGGGAGGAATATGGTCTTTTTTGTGTGTATTTGTGAGAATTCTGGCTGTGGCGTTCTGTAGCAGCTGAAGGGGTTTGATGGAGGAGGTGGGGAAACCAAGGAGGAGGGAGTTACAATAGTCAATTTTGGAGAAAATGACGGTTTGAAGAACCATTCGAAAATCGGAGATATGAAGAAGTCTCATTTTCTTTAGTACATGTAGTTTGAAGTAGCAATCTTTTAAGATGGATTTAATGAATGGTTTTAAGTTCAATTGATTGTCATTTGTAACGCCTAGGTTACGTGCATGTAGGGAGATGGGTTTAAGGGAGGGTGAGGAGATGGAGTAAGTGTGGTTGTTAGGGGATATGACGAGGATTTCTGTTTTGCCAGGGTTAAGTGCAAGGTTCATGTTGGTGAGGAGATGGTTGATGGAGGTGAGGCAATTGACCCATGTCTTTAAGGTCGAAGGTAAAGAGTCAGAAAAGTGGATGAGTATTTGGACATCGTCCGCGTAAATGTAGTGGATGATGCCTAGGTTAGTTAGAAGTTTGCAGAGAGGTAACATGTAGATGTTGAAGAGGGTAGAAGATAGTGAGGAGCCTTGGGAAACACCACAGGTAATGTTGATAGGTAATGTTGATAGGTAATGTTGATGAAGATGGAGAGTTCTCTTCAAAAATGGCAATTTCTTCTGCTCTCTTTGGCCTGGATTCATCATTCTTTCGCAGAATGATGAATCCTGAGAAAACGGGGGGCGGCGGGGGGCTAATGGGGGGTGGGCATGCAAAAGCCCGCAGCCTTCGCACCATGGCGGTGCGCCAGTTGCCAGATTTTGCACCGAATAGCACCACCGTGAAAGGTAGTGCTATTCGGTGCGCTACTGCCGACGATAATGTTACTAACCTTATCGCCGGCAGTGAAGACACCACTGACTCCGCCCCCTCCCCACCCCGACTCCTCCCCTCCCCGCCCCGACTCCTCCCCTCCCCCTAATTTCCATGATATTGCATGCGAAAAGACCATTTTCGCATGCGATAAGCCTTTAGAAAATAACCCCGTTTAATAGGTAAAATCTATCTCCTCAAAATGATGGAAGTCCCCAAATGGTTGCATGTTCTTCAAATGCTCCCTGTTTAGCTCAGTAAGACAGATATGGTAGAGATTAATAAGAAGATTAGACATTTTCTATGGCCAGCTAAAAAAGCAAGAATTTCTTTAGATTTTCTGATGAGTGATTCCAGGAGGGGTGGACTGACATGTCCAAATTTTAGAACATATAATGCAGCATGTGTGCTACAACTTCTTCATGACTGGTTGTTTCAAACTTCTAGATACTCTGCATATGAGTTGATACAAAGTTGGTTGGGCCCCTTTTCTTTGAACTTGTGATTCAAATTCCAGAGAAAGATGTCCTGGGCGATATTAAAGATCACCTTCTTCTGTGTTCATGTCAGAAAGTCTGGGGGTTCCTGTGTAAGTTTTTATCGAGAGAAGGAATCATTTCTTCCTTTATTTCTATTCAGGCAAACCCTCAGTTCCCCCCAGGCTGGAAGAATCAGGTCTTTACCAGATGGAACTCAAGCTCGCTATTTCTTTGTGGGTGACTCCCAGATTAAAGAGTTTCCAAGAACTACAAGCTAAGTATGAGATACCACATAAGGGGGCAGATTTTAAAAGCCCTGCGAGCGTAAATCCAGCCGGATTTGTTCACGCTGGGTTGCACGAACAAATCTACGCCCGCGCATAACTTTAAAAATCTACCCCAAAGAGTTTTATGCATTTCTACAGGTGAGACATTATCTTTGTGAATTGCTTCAAAAGAATTCTGAGTTTCATAAACCAGGGGTACTAGAGAAAGTTCTGGTGGGGAGTAGGAAAGAGGAACCTTCTTGTGCTAGATTCAATTGGGGGTGTAAACAGGAGACTATCTGGCACAGATTACTAAGCAATGGAAGAAATGGTCAGCCTTTACATTCTCTGAGGAAGAGCTGAGACAGTGTTTTAAGAAAATACATAAACTATCTGAAAATGTAATCCTAAGAGACACTCAATTTAAATTTCTCTCTCAAATGGAGGTGAGCTTTTCATGCATCATTAAGTAAAACACCCATTTGTCAGAAGTGTGTTTTGGAGATAAGAGATTATTTTCATAGTTTTTGGCAATGCCCCAAGATACGGGAGTTTTGACTCCAGATTCAGAACCTTGTTGAGTCTATCTGGAAATTTCGGTTACCCCAAATTTTGGCTTTTTGGCACTTATGATAATGTTTCTTGTTATGTAGATCGGATGGCCTCGGAAGGCCTTGCAGTCTGTTGTGAGGCACGGGTATTTGTGTGCCCTTGGGTCTCAGCTCGACCCCAGATGGATCCAGGACCGAACCGAGGGTTGGCGACGTGTCCCCGCATGGAAGAACACGGTCTTACCCTCTGCCGGGCCTGCAAGCTCCCAGAGCCAACAACAGGATGATGTTGGAAGGAGAATGGTCCTCCGACCGTTCCAAGCCCTTTCGGACCTGCCGCTTGGATCGGCATGGAGCAGCAGGCCGGCCTGAGGATGAGGGCAGATGGAGGCCTTGACACGAAGACATGACACCAAGGTTGATGCGACGGCATCACAGACAAGGGCTAATGCGAAGACATGACACCAAGGTTGAAGCAAAGTCATGACACCAAGGCTGATGCGACGCATCAGAGACAAGACAAGGAACTTGACGAAGTCCTGACAAGACGAGAAGCTGGGAAGGTAGACATTGGCACTATCTCTCAGGGTGCCCTACTCAGCCCACCTTCATGGGCGGACCCAATGGGCTGGTCACAGACCACCCTGTCCCACTGCGTGCCCTACACAGCCCGAGGAGGCTGGCCATGGACCACGCGGAGAGCGGGACAAGCACAGGAGAGGATCTAGTCGAGGTAGGACTTTGACGACGAAGCCGATGTCATCCGAAGCACCACAAAGGCTGGCAGGACAGGACGGTTCAGGAGCACAGGACATCGGTCCACTGCCGGCATCTCCCAAGACGGAGAAGCGTCACCTGGAGATCCACGGCCGGCAGAACAGAAGGCTCCAGAGCAAGAACAAACACCAAGGAGGGCTGGAACACCAGGAAGTGAGACATCAGGAGATGAGACACCAGGATACCTGGACGGGGACCTCAGGCAACGAAGACTTGGCATGACGCAGCAAGACGAGACGAGGAGCTCCATGACGAACACAAGGACCTGTCAGAGTGCTGGAAGGGAGAATCCTCCAGGACGGAAGTAACTCCAATGCAAGGCCCAGACGTAGTGCAAAGACAGCCCTTTTATAGGGCTGATACAGGAAATAGTCACAAGGTGGGGCCAGGGCATATCTGGCCATGGGCCCTTTAAATCTTGAAGAAAGGCACGGCTGCGCACCTAGGAGCAGGAAGGAAGCTGTGCAGGACCGTGGACAGCGGTCCTGCACCGACGTTAGCGACACAGCAGCTGGGCTGGGCCTGGAGACACGCCCCGATGACGGCAGCGGCTCCAGCCGCTGCAGGAGGCCCCGAGGGCGGCTCCAGCCGCCAATCCAGCTCGGGGCTTGCGGCCTCCAGCCGCAAAGATGGCAGAGACGTCGGCGGCGGCTCCAGCCGCGTAGAAGGCAGGGAAGTCCACGGCTCCAGCCGCGATGAAGGCAGAACAAGATGGGCGGCCTCCGGGCCGTAAAAGGAAACTGAGTCCGCGGCTCCGGCCGCGCGGGAAGGCCTGACTTCGGCGGCGTCCGGCCGCATCGGGCAGCAGCATGGGAAACAAGGTGAGTGCCTGCTTGCGGGGAATAGCTCTGCGGGCAGGGTTCATAACATTTCTCCTGCACTGGGGTCTGGGGTTTTCCTAGATAAAGTTTTCATTGTGGCAAAGAAACCTATATTGTGCTCCTGGATACTAAGTGACAGTCCTAAACTAGCCCAATGGAAAGCAAGGATGAATAAACTTCTCACTTTTGAATATTTATTGGCAAAAAATACTTATCTATTTATTTATTTGCTTTTATTATTTTGTATACCAATATTCTGATATCAATCATAATGGTTCACAACGTCAATATAAATAAACTTACAAACAATAAATATAAAAGCTACAATAATACAATTAAAATTAGTCCTAACCTAAAAATAAAATTAAAAATACAAATCATTTAATAAAACAATAAATATAATCATAATTAAAAAAAATTAACCTCTCAAAGCTCAGCCCTTAATAAACTACGACTCCCTTAAGTTAAATCATCTCCAAACGCTTGGGTAAATAACCATGTTTTTAGATCTTTTTTGAATGTCTGATAATTTGACTGTAATCTTAAATGAATAGGAAGGGAATTTCATAACTTGGGCCCAGCTAAAGATATCGCTCTTTCCCTGACTTTACTCAAATGGGCAGACCTAACCGAATGAATAGCTAACAAACCTTTATTCACTGATCGTAGATTGCGCTGAGGAGTATGAATCCGCAAAGAAGTATTTAACCATTCTATATTCTCACTGTTTATTGATTTGTGTATTAAGCAAAGGACTTTGTACTCAATTCTATATTTTATCAGTAACCAGTGCAAATCTTTTAAGGTAGGTGTAATATGATCATATTTTTTAACACCAGTTAGAATTCTTGCAGCTTAGAAGACATCAAAACTTGTAAAACTCTTCTAAAATCATTAAAATATAAAAGCGGTTTAAGTCTTTTTAAAATATGGAGTTTCTTAAAACCAAATCTGATCACATTCCTTATAGTTATTTTCATATTTAGTTCACTGTCCAAAATGACCCCTAAACCCCGAACAGAATTAGTTAACCTAAAGTCAGAAGAACCAGGTCGAAGAAAAGCCCCGGTAGTGATAAACTGTTTTTAATCTGTAAAGACTGTAAACTCTGATTGGCAGATTATTTGCTGTCCTGGCTACTTTGACTTTCAGATAAAATAGATATTCCCACCTCAGGGAGCTGTGTTCCCCTAAATCCTAAAACATATAAGGCAATGGTTATCTTACAAGCAATACTTATTTGGGTAAGTCTAACATGTTAAAGCTTAGATTTAAAGATACAACAAACTGCTCTACCCTCTGGATAACTTAATGGTAAGATAACCATAAGGTATTATTATATAGGCGGATAGATGGAGAATTTTCCTGCTGGGGAATAGAGGAGGGGGGGATATCAGACAAGAGTTGGTTAAACCTATCTTTGCTCATGTTATTCATGCGGTTGTATTCATTATATATCTTATACATTTCATGTCTTTCTTTTAATCATTTTAAACTTTACAGAAAGTCAACAAACTTAGGGCCTCATTTTCCAAGGAGTTACCGCGGGTGATAATTCCGCAAATCGCGCTAACAGCCGTTTACGCGATTTGCGAATGCAAATTTTTAATTTTGTATTCAGGGGGCGGAGCAAATGTAAAGTAGGGAGGATTTATCGTGTGCCGCGAAACAGCCGCAGTGTTAGCGCGACTCCTAACGCGGCCAATAACTACACCTCTTTGGCCGGTAAAGGTTTATCGCGGTTCACGATGTTTCCGTATCCTGGGGTGGGGAGAGAGAGAGAGAGAGCAATTCACATATAAGACAAATCATGTGGTATACTGTATAGTATGCTTCTTCTATGATATCCATGAAAGAAATGATCATCAGCATCCAAAGGTTTTTGTTGACATAAATTGCAATCGCATGCGCAAGGTTCCAATGTCTCTTGAACTAGAAGATAATTGCTGGACTGAACTACCTGGTCTCAGATATTTTGAGCTCGAGAATTTGCAATGTGTAGATGAGATGAAAAAACCGGATGAACGTCTTGTAAAGACCGCCAATTTTTTTGAATAATCTTACTTGCAGCTGCTGCTAATGGTGAATGTCTCATAACCATAGTACGATGGTTAGAATCCTCAGATGCTGGTTCCAAAAAAAGGTTGTCTCGGTTATTATACAACGCTCTACGATATGCATTGCGTACACAGGAAGGCGGATAGCCCCTGTCCAGGAAACGGACAGCCATGTCCCTGGCACGATCTTTGAATTCCTGTCTTTCAGTGTACAGCCACCTAAGTCGAAAGAATTGGCTGACTGGCAAGTTTCTTTTGAAATTTGTTGGGTGTGCACTGTCGAAACGCAATAAATTTTTGCATTCTGTAGGTTTATGGAAAATACTAGTTTTTAACAAGTTATGATGTTTACTAATCAGTATGTCTAAGAAAACAATTTCAGATGCGTGATAAGAAATCGTGAACCGGAGTCACGTTCAAAGAGAATTTAACAATTGAAAAAAATCGAGTAAGATTGAAACTGTGCCTTGCCATATGACGAATATGGCAAGACTCGAATATGGAATATGGAATATGCGAAACATGGGACCGTGTTGGGCATGAATTCATTTCGACTAATGGGGAAGTAGTGCACTTTTTAAAAATAATTTATTGTGAAATGCTTTAAAAAAATCCTTAAAAAATTGGACCAATGATTAAAACCGTACCCCTTTGATTTATTGATGGAGCATATTTAATGCTCTAAAAGATATTAAAATCTGGGGTTTATATGATGATCCCATAGAAGAAAATCATTTATGTGTTATTTTTGGTGAATACGTGTTTGTTGTATTTTATTACTTTTTCGTATTATCCACTAAGGCTTTTTCTATACTATTGTACGTTCCATTGGCCTCTACAATGTCTCATATACAATGGGAAAGCACTTTAAGTTTTTCTCAAGATCATTTGAATGAAGCTCTCAAGGGAGTGTCCTTGTTTTCTGATAATTCTCTTGAGGAGTTGGCTCCTAGCAGGTCTGAAATGGTGGCCTTAAAGAAGCAATTGGTCCACACTGATTTACATAGTGCAACTTTAATTGAATATTTGAAGCATTAACATATACCTAGAGGTCTTCGCATTGTAAAATAACCTAAAGTATATACTGAAGTTCCTGAATTTCTTGAGAAATGGTCCTTTATTTTGAATAAATGCTCTATGGACCTTATGCTTTTAATTGTTGAACAAGCGCAGAAAAATTCAGAGGAACTACGTATTAAGACACAAGAAATGATGGAAACTCAAAAAGGATACGGTCCTTGATACTTTTGATACTAGTCTTCAGGAGTTTCAGAAAACAATGGACAAATTTAAAGCAGAGGTTAAAATGATGAAGATTACTAAATTTAGAAGAGATGAGGCTGATTATAAAAAGGGGCCAATCTATTCATGGTTGGTTCCTAAAAATCCACAAGGTGGAAAACATGTGACATTCAACCTCTCAGACAGTTCATCGGGAAGCGATGAAGAATTACCATCAGGGGACTACTATCAACCAACCAGAAGAGGGTATGGATCTCGGAACAGAAGACAGGGTATGCAAAATCAACCATCTTCCGAGTGGGAGAAACCCAAGACGAGATCACAGCATCAGTCGGATTACTCCATCGAATGGGAGAAACTGGAAACGAGATCTCAACATCAGCTAGATTATCCTCCACCATAGATAAATCTCATAAACAAATGAACTCAATGTCCAGGACAGCTGTTTTCAATATTTCTGGACTTCCATGGTCAGAGCAAGAAGAAGAGATTCTTTACAAAGGGCTTAATTTTGTTCCCTCGTCCAAACACGATCTTTTCTTGTTTCGCTGTAACTTCTTTCAGTTCATTCGGCAACTTCACTGTGCAGCATTTTTTGATAGTATGCTTGAACACATGAATAAACAAGCACAAGAGGTGTCATTAGTAAAAAATAAAATCTACATGGTGTCCACCGGTGTCGGGTGACTCAACAATTGTTACTTTTCAAAAACTGGACTTGCGAGATATGGAAGTATTAGAAAATAAAAAACAACATATATATTTCAATCTATCTCATGAAGAATTTTCTACTCTACAGGAGATGGGCTGACGAAGAGACATTGGGCCTCATTTTCTAAAGTATCGCAGGCCTGCGGGACTTTAGAAAAATGTGGTAATGAGGGGCGGGGGGCCGAAACGGGGGGGCGGTCCTGCACTAGCCGGCAGTGATCGCACCTCTGCGGTGCGATCGCTGCCGGCATCGTGCCCAATAACTACACCATAAAAGGTGTAGTTATTGGGTGCGAAATAGGCAGTGAAAAGGCTTCTTACCTTTTCGCTGTCTGCACCTTCTTCGCAGGGTCGGCCCCAGTGATGCCCCGACTCCTCCTCTTCTGGGGCTGACTTTGCCCCGATGACGCTAGCGCACGTTTGCACTAGCAGCGCAGCACTAGCGTTAGAAAATGAGGCCCATTGTGATTAAATCGGCCGATAAGGGCGGCGTGGTTGTCGTCCTTAGCGAATCTCAATACTCGCAGGAAATCCTATGCCAACTCTTTGATGCTCGATTTTATCAACCTATTTCCAAAGATCCAACATCATCAATTATGGAAGAGGTGGCGCATTTGGCTAAAGAAGGGTTTGAAGAAGGATTTCTAACTAAGGCCGAACATGATTTTCTGACTAAGAAGTATCCACGAGTACCAGTACTGTATATAATATATAAAATCCATAAGTCTTTGGATAACCCGCCGGGACGTCCGATAGTCTCGGCAAATGATTCAGTACTGGAACTAGTCTCGATTTCGCTGGACAAAATACTGCACTCTTAATTCCACTGGCACCATCGTTTATCAAAGATTCTTCCACCATGATTCAGTTTCTTGATTCCTTACAAATAGATCTGAATTCAGTCCTAGTCACTCTGGATAATCAGTCAGGGGTAGATTTTAATAAAGTACGCCCGTGCGTAGTTTTGTTCGCGCACCAGGCGTGAACAAGAGTATGCCCATTTCCTGGACAGGGGCTATCCACCTTCCTGTGTACGCAATGCATATCGTAGAGCGTTGTATAATAACCGAGATAACCTTTTTTTGGAACCAGCATCTGAGGATTCTAACCATCGTACTATGGTTATGAGACATTCACCATTAGCAGCAGCTGCAAGTAAGATTATTCGAAAACATCATCCGGTTTTTTCATCTCATCTACACATTGCAAATTCTCAAACTCAAAATATCTGAGACCAGGTAGTTCGGTCCAGCAATTATCTTCCAGTTCAAGAGACACTGGAACTTTGCGCATGCGATTGCAATTTATGTCAACAAAAACTTTTGAATGCTGATGATCATTTCTTTCATGGATATAAAACTGTACCACCTTCAGAATTCACATATAAGACGAATCATGTGGTACACTGTATAAATTGCTATATGTGGTATACTTGTAAATTGCTATATGTAGGAATGACACAGCGGAGCTTTCGAGTCCGAATGACAGAACACAAATCTCACTTGAAAACACGAAAGGTGGAAGCCCCATTGGTTGAACATTTTCTGCAATTCGATCTTCAGATTCAAGATTGTAAGTGGACAATTTTGAAGAAAGTGTTACCTCATTGGCGAGGTGGAGATAGAGCTACTCATCTCTTTCAACAAGAGCAAAAATGGATTTTTAAGCTTCGTACTGTGGTCCCTCGAGGACTTAATAAAGAAATTGAATGGATGGCGTTTCGTTGAAAGTGTCTTTTCATTTTTTCCTAAAAGTCCTTCAAGTGATTTCTCATTAATGATTGTTTTGGACTTAGTAAGTTCTCTTTCAGGTAGTTCTGTGAATGCATCTTTCATATCCCTGCGCATGGAGTCGCCATGCTTACGTCAACACGTAAGTTCTCTGTCAGGTAATCTCTGACAGCCCTTTAAATTCTCCCTGGTAGAGCGTATCGTAGTTATGTCATCACGTACAAAATTCAAAAATTGACTCGTCAACTTAGTAAAAACGTTGAGTTTGTAGCGGTTAAAAATGCTTTCTGAAGAAACAAGCAGCCACGTCAATTCATATACATTTTTTCCCATTATAAACCTTGTTTTACATTATTGAGACATTAAAACATACGTCTATTGTCAAACACTTCAAAAAATCCCTAAAAACACATTTATTTCAATCTGCTTTCCATATATCACACACTAAATAACATAACTACTTCTCCATCACACAGGGCACAAAATTATTATATATTGATTTATTTTTTATGTAAACTATTCATTGTTTTAGATTTTTATTTTTATTGTATATTTTTGTAATTTTGAGCTTTTATAATTTGATAATCTTTATGTTCTTTTAAATTTAAATCTTTATTTACATTTGTTTTTTTATTTAGTTATGTAAACCGTTTTGATTAAACACTGTTTGTAAAGACGGTATACAAACACTTTTAAATAAAATAAATAAATAATAAAATACAGAAAAATTTCAGGACTGAAAAGAAAAGAAAGAACTTTTTGGACTCTGAAATATGCTGATTCCAGTCCCTGAAGCAGCAGCTCTGCGATACGTGGTACCGTGTTGGGCATGAATTCATTTTGACTAATGGGGAAGTAGTGCACTTTTTAAAAATAATTTTTTGTGACATGCTTTAAAAAAATTCTTAAAAAATTGGACCAATGATTAAAACCGCACCTCTTTGATTTATTGATGGAGCATATTTAATGCTCTAAAAGATATTAAAATCTGGGGTTTATATGATGGTCCCATAGAAGAATATCATTTATGTGTTATTTTTGGTGAATACATTTTTGTTGTATTTTATTACTAGCTAACATGGAATAGACTTAGTTTTTGGGTACTTGCCAGGTTCTTATCGCCTGGATTGGCCACTTTTGGAAACAGGATGCTGGGCTTGATGGACCCTTGGTCTGACCCAGTATGGCAGGTTCTTATGTTCTTATGAGTCAGGGTTATTGATACAGGTGAGGCACAGCTGGTGGAGGTTCTTTGGTGTTAATACAGGAAGATACAGAGACAAAGAGGTAGAGTTAATAAACATGTGGATAAAGGTGAACCGGTAGATGTAGTGTACTTGGATTTTCAGAAGGCGTTTGACAAAGTTCCTCATGAGAGGCTTCTAGGAAAAGTAAAAAGTCATGGGATAGGTGGCGATGTTCTTTTGTGGATTATAAACTGGCTAAAAGACAGGAAACAGAGAGTAGATTTAAATGGGCAATTTTCTCAGTGGAAGGGAGTGGACAGTGGAGTGCCTCAGGGATCTGAATTGGAACCCTTACTTTTCAATATATTTATAAATGATCTGGAAAGAAATACTACGAGTGAGGTAATCAAATTTGCAGATGATACAAAATTGTTCAGATTAGTTAAATCACAAGCAGATTGTGATAAATTGCAGGAAGACCTTGTGAGACCGGAAAATTGGGCATCGAAATGGCAGATGAAATTTAATTGGATAAGTGCAAGCTGATGCATATAGGGAAAAATAACCCATGCTATAGTTACACAATGCTAGGTTCCATATTAGGTGCTACCACCCAAGAAAGAGATCTAGGCGTCATAGTGGATAACACATTGAAATCGTCGGTTCAGTGTGCTGCGGCAGTCAAAAAAAGCAAACAGAATGTTAGGAATTAATAGGAAGGGTATGGTGAATAAAACGGAAAATGTCATAATGCCTTTGTATCGCTCCATGGTGAGACCGCACCTTGAATACTGTGTACAATTCTGGTCGCTGCATCTCAAAAAAGATATAATTGCGAAGGAGAAGGTACATAGAAGGGCAACCAAAATGATAAGGGGAATGGAACAGCTCCCCTATGAGGAAAGACTAAAGAGGTTAGGACTTTTCAGCTTGGAGAAGAGAAGGCTCAGGAGGGATATGATAGAGGTGTTTAAAATCATGAGAGGTCTAGAACGGGTAGATGTGAATCGGTTATTTACTCTTTCAGATAATAGAAAGACTAGGGGGCACTCCATGAAGTTAGCATGTGGCACATTTAAAACTAATCGGAGAAAGTTCTTTTTCACTCAACGCACAATTAAACTCTGGAATTTGTTGCCAGAGGATGTGGTTAGTGCAGTTAGTATAGCTGGTTTTAAAAAAGGATTGGATACGTTCTTGGAGGAGAAGTCCATTACCTGCTATTAATTATGTTGACTTAGATAATAACCACTGCTATATTACTAGCAACAGTAACATGGAATAGACTTAGTTTTTGGGTACCTGCCAGATTTTTATCGCCTGGATTGGCCACTGTTGGAAACAGGATGCTGGGCTTGATGGACCCTTGGTCTGACCCAGCATGGCATGTTCTTATGTTCTTATGAGTCAGGGTTATTGATACAGGTGAGGCACAGCTGGTGGAGGTTCCTTGGTGTTAATACAGGAAGATACAGAGACAGAGAGGCAGAGCCAGGGTTATTGATATAGGTGAGGCACAGCTGGAAGAGGTTCCTTGATGTTAATACAAGAAGTTACAGAGAAAGAGAGGCAGAGTCAGGGATATTGATACAGGTGAGGCACAGCTGGTGGAGGTTCCTTGGCATTAATACAGGAAGGTACAGAAACAGAGAGACAGAGTCAGGGTTATTGAGCTAGGTGAGGCACAGCTGGAAGAGGTTCCTTGGCATTAATACAGGAAGGTACAGAAACAGAGAGGCAGAGGCAGGGTTTTTGCTACAGGTGAGGCACAGCTGGTGGAGGTGTTAATAACAGGAAAATAGAGAGAGAGAGAGGCAGAGCCAGGGTTATTGAAACAGGTGAGGCACAGCTGGAAGAGGTTCCTTGATGTTAATACAGGAAAGTACAGAGACAGAGAGGGAGAGTTAGGGTTATTGATAGAGTTGGGGCAATGCTGGTTTTGTCCCCTTTGAGTAACAATAGGAATGTACAGAAATAGAGAAGTATAGTCAGAATTATTGTTAGAGGTGGGGCATAGTTTGTGGAAGCTCTATGGAGTTAATAACAGGAAGGCTCAGAGACCAGAGGCAGAGTCATGGTTACTGACAGAGGTGGGGCACAGCTGGTGGAGATTCCTTGGTGTTAATACAGGAAGGTACAGAGACAGCGAGGCAGAGTCAGGGTTATTGACAGAGGTGGGGCACAGCTGGTGGAGATTCCTTGGTGTTAATACAGGAAGGTACAGAGACAGCGAGGCAGAGTCAGGGTTATTGATGCAGGTGATGCACAGTTGGTAGAGGCTCTTTGGATTTAATAGGAGGAAGGTACAGAGACAGAGACGCAGAGCCAGGGTTATTGACAGAGATGGGGCATAGTTTATGGAGGCTCTTGGAGTTAATGACAGGATAGCACAGAGACAGAGAGGCAGAGTTATTGTTCCAGGTGAGTTAAAGCTGGTGGAGGCTCTTTGGAGTTAGCACAGGAAGGTCCAGAGCCAGAGAGGCAGAGCCAGGGTTATTGACAGAGGGGAGGCACAGCTGCTGGGGGCTCGCTGAAATGTTCCTGATCTCACTTTGATGTCAGAAGTTTATTTTTAGTTTCTGGCTTCAGTCTTGAAGCCTCACTGTAACTGAGAAGAGTATTTGCCCTCTCTCCTCTCAGGCTGCGTTTATACCGCTCCTGGAAGTCGGAAGCTTGCCAGATAGGAGGTTTGTGGTCTCCTCTCAGTCCTGCCCGCTTCGCCTGTTTGGGCCTCCTTATCGTAGTAGCAGGGGGGGTGCAGAGCTGTGCCCGTGCCCCTCGCTCCCCAGTAAGCTCTTCTGTCCGGGGATAAGAGAGGCCGCGATGCTCGGTAGCTTGGAGTGATTGCCCCTGCCTCCCCTGTCAGAAAAGCAGGCGGAGCGCCTCCGGTCTCTGTCCCAGGGGTTGCCAGGGATGCAGTGAGTGCAGAGTCGCGGAAATCATTAGCTGTGATGATTTCCAGAACATCAGCTTATGATGGCAATGACCTTTCACTCGAGCAGCCTGCCCCAAGCTAAGCCGGGTCCTTTCGTGGCCGGAGAAAGAACGAATTGCACTGCCGCTGGCAGCAACGCGTCTTAAACGCCCGCTGCAAAATAAAGCTTTCTCGCAAGTGCGCCGGAATTGGACGTTTTCTGCAATGGAGTCGCGGTTTTCCCGAAATGGACGGCACCAGGGTTTCCTTGCACGGGCCCCGCTTTCCGAACGCGCCTCCATTTCTCGGAAACGGGAGCTGGGTCGGGAGGGGAGGGGAGGAGAGGAGAGGGCAGGGGGAGCCCTAGACATGAAATAAGAGAAGAAGGGGGTAGCAGGCAGGCACCTGCCGTGCTGCTCGGGGGCCCCCCCAGAGGGCCCCCAGAGGGCGGAGGGCTGGCGCTCGGCTCCCGGGCTGTAGGACAGGAGCGCGCCCTCCGGCTCCGGGCTCCCGCACGGGGGGACGGGGCAGGCTGCGCTCAGCGCTCAGCGCTCCTCTCAGCAGCGCCGCCGGACCTCCCTCACCCCCCTCCCTCCCCCCCGCCCGCTCCGTACCGCATTGCCGTGGTGCAGGGGGTGACTGCATTGCGCTGGGGCCGTCAGTAGGTGGACCCCCTCCCAGGGAAATAAAACAACCCGAGCTGCAGCTTGAAGCCCCTGCTGTCTGCGAGCACAGCCCAGGTAAGAGCTCCGGCCACCCTGGCACTGCCCGCCCGCCCCGGTGCTTGGCATCGGGGGACGAGCGCCGCTGCCAGGCTGCTCCCTGGGAACGCCGGGGTCGGCTCCGGGGATGGCGGAGCTTGCAGCGCCTTTGCAGAGAGGCTGCTCCCGGGCTCTGCGCTCCGCTCGCTGCCCGCCCAGGCCCCCCCGACCTCCCCGGGCTTCTCGGCTCCTTTCCCCCCGTGGGGGTGGCCCACGTGCAAGGTCCCTGGAAGCGCAGCGGGGCTATTTTGGGCTTCTTCCTTTTCGGGACTGGGCACCCCAGACAGAGCCGGGCATCGGGCCCCTCAGGGGAGTAGCACTGAGGATTTGGGTGGATGCCATGAAAAAACTTTTTGTTTGGGGGGTGGGGGGCGTTGGCTTCCAGCTCGGTCAGAACCGGCCCCTTTACCCTTCATTTGCAGCCACATGGGCTTCCTAACTCCTGCTTCATATCCCCTCCCAGCTCACCAGCGCTGTTACTGCAGGGATCCTCCTGGCCACGGAGCCTGCTCACCACTAGTTGTCGCTGTTCAGCAAGGGCTGGGCTTCCCCTCTCTCGGGGGGTGGGGGGGCTGTGAAAATCGCCTTGGCACTGACAGCGCCCCCAACCCCCACTGGTCCAGGAAGCAAAGCCCCGATCTGGGGGTGGAAGCCAGCAGCTGGTAGGGGGCTCTGGACCTCAACTTAGCAGAGGCATCGCCTGGTGCCGGAGCCTGCCCTAATCTCCCAGACGTGACTGTGGCAGCCCCCACCTCACAGCATCCCCTTTAGCTATAAAGCCCTCTCAGTACAGCTGATACTTACAGTGAAAGCCAAGGCGCATGGACATTTCTTTAAAAGTGTTTACAGATCACGTGGAAGTGCGACCCTTTCTAGAGAGGACCCGAAGCCATCGCAGCCCTTCATTTCAAGAGGGTTAAAGGAAGGATTTCTTTTGGGCCTTTATAGTCTCTGGTGTATTTTTTTGTTTTTTTATCTCTTACATCGTCTTCTCTTTCATCCCCATCACAGCCTTCGCAAACCTCTTGCATCGTCTTAGCTCTTGTCATCCCCAGAAAGGAAACAGCTGGGAGAGGATGGGGAAGGAGAAGACGCACATCAACATTGTGGTCATTGGCCATGTGGACTCCGGCAAGTCCACCACCACTGGGCACCTCATCTACAAGTGTGGAGGGATAGACAAGAGGACCATCGAGAAGTTTGAGAAGGAGGCAGCCGAGGTGAGTCTTCTCCTCACACTACCCTGGCAGTGCAGGAGGCTTTGCTCTTCTTTTGTGTGCAGCTAGAAAATGCCCCAAGAAGTACCTCCCATTCCACATCTGAAAATCAGCTTGGCCAAGGCTTAGGTTTTCTTGTGTCCTTTTCCCTGACAGTTTCATTCACTGCTCCCTTCCCTCAGCCTAAGGGAATATGGGCTTCCCCGCAGTGGAACATGGTCCTGGGGGTGACCATTGGGTGCACAAGCCTTCAGAAATGGAGAGAGCATGATGGGATAGTCGTCAGGGCTTCGTACCACCAAGCTGGAGACCTGGACGGGACAGTGGGCTGGGGTTTCTTTTTCTGGTGTTGCTAGGGCTGTAGTGCTATTGAAAGACTGGGTAGACCTGGCAGGGTGGGCCGGTCTTTATCTGCTATCATTTGCTGAGTTACTACGGGTTCTGGCAGGGGGGAGGGACAGCCAAGCACTGCTCTGATGGTGGTCCCTGGTGCTTGGCCATTTGGCCCATAAGCTTGGGAAGGCCAGCACTCACTGACCGATGCATGAGAGATCCAAGAATCAAATGGGAGGGAGTAAGGACTGAAAGATGCCTTGCAGTGCAGGCTAAACAGAAGAAAATCATAAACTGCAGCCTAGAGCTGTTGGAAAGCCCCATCCGAATGCCTTTACAGTGACCGGCGCCTGATAACGCCATCCTGTCAGCTTGCACTCATGAACCAGTGGGACCTCTGACCTGTGTTGTCTCATAGGAACATAGAAAACGAGTGAAGACAGAGGCAGCAACGGCCTCTGCAGGCTGCCCATCACCATCTCCTACCTCTCCGCACCTTTCCCTGCCTTCTCAATCCTTTTCCTATCCTTGCCCTTCATCTCTGTCCTTGGCAGACCCAAAATTCATGGCATTGATGTTCCCCACCTCCTCTGCAGACCCTGAGCTCTTCAACTTTGCTTCCTACAGAAAAAACCAGGTCCCCTTCCATGTTAAAACCAGACTTCCTCATACTCCTCTAAGTTTAGATTTTAAGCACAGTCTCTCTCTCCATGCAGGCCCCCTGTCCTGAGGGATTCATCACTCTGGGCAGCTCACGCTCATGCTCTCTTGCAAGGACCGTGCAGTTGTGCCAGGTCTGGAGCTGTAACCACTACCTTGAGCAGGTTACCCCCAATGCCTGCTTGGAATAATAGTGCGGTCCTGCCGTGTTTGGGGTGTAACTGTGGTCCTGTACAGGTTACCTCAGTGCCTGCTTGGAATAACAGTGCGGTCCTGCCGTGTTTGGGGTGTAACTGTTGTCCTGTACAGGTTACCCCAGTGCCTGCTTGGAATAACAGTGCGGTCCTGCCGTGTTTGGGGTGTAACTGTTGTCCTGTACAGGTTACCCCAGTGCCTGCTTGGAATAACAGTGCGGTCCTGCCGTGTTTGGGGCGTAACTGTTGTCCTGTACAGGTTACCCCAGTGCCTGCTTGGAATAACAGTGCGGTCCTGCCGTGTTTGGGGTGTAACTGTTGTCCTGTACAGGTTACCCCAGTGCCTGCTTGGAATAAGAGTGCGGTCCTGCCGTGTTTGGGGTGTAACTGTTGTCCTGTACAGGTTACCCCCAATGCCTGCTTGGAATAACAGTGCGGTCCTGCCGTGTTTGGGGCGTAACTGTTGTCCTGTACAGGTTACCCCCAATGCCTGCTTGAAATAACAGTGCGGTCCTGCCGTGTTTGGGGTGTAACTGTTGTCCTGTACAGGTTACCCCCAATGCCTGCTTGGAATAACAGTGCGGTCCTGCCGTGTTTGGGCTGTAACTGTTGTCCTGTACAGGTTACCCCAATGCCTGCTTGGAATAACAGTGCGGTCCTGCCGTGTTTGGGGTGTAACTGTTGTCCTGTACAGGTTACCCCCAATGCCTGCTTGGAATAACAGTGCGGTCCTGCCGTGTTTGGGGTGTAACTGTTGTCCTGTACAGGTTACCCCAATGCCTGCTTGGAATAACAGTGCGGTCCTGCCGTGTTTGGGGCGTAACTGTTGTCCTGTACAGGTTACCCCAATGCCTGCTTGGAATAACAGTGCGGTCCTGCCGTGTTTGGGGTGTAACTGTTGTCCTGTACAGGTTACCCCCAATGCCTGCTTGGAATAATAGTGCGGTCCTGCCGTGTTTGGGGTGTAACTGTTGTCCTGTACAGGTTACCCCAATGCCTGCTTGGAATAACAGTGCGGTCCTGCCGTGTTTGGGCTGTAACTGTTGTCCTGTACAGGTTACCCCAATGCCTGCTTGGAATAACAGTGCGGTCCTGCCGTGTTTGGGGTGTAACTGTTGTCCTGTACAGGTTACCCCAATGCCTGCTTGGAATAACAGTGCGGTCCTGCCGTGTTTGGGGTGTAACTGTTGTCCTGTACAGGTTACCCCAATGCCTGCTTGGAATAATAGTGCGGTCCTGCCGTGTTTGGGGTGTAACTGTTGTCCTGTACAGGTTACCCCAATGCCTGCTTGGAATAACAGTGCGGTCCTGCCGTGTTTGGGCTGTAACTGTTGTCCTGTACAGGTTACCCCAATGCCTGCTTGGAATAAGAGTGCGGTCCTGCCGTGTTTGGGCTGTAACTGTTGTCCTGTACAGGTTACCCCAGGGCCTGCTTGGGAGCACAGTGCTGTCCTGCCGTGTTTGGGGTGTAACTGTTGTCCTGTACAGGTTACCCCAGGGCCTGCTTGGAATAACAGTGCGGTCCTGCCGTGTTTGGGGTGTAACTGTTGTCCTGTACAGGTTACCCCAATGCCTGCTTGGGAGCACAATGCTGTCATGTCATTTTTTGGCTAGATCATGTTCCAGAGATGCATTTTCTTATTGTTCATGCAAACCCACCCTAACTAACGTCAGGCTGCTATGTGACAGGGGGCACCAGAAGCCCCCTCCCGCCCATTCAGGGCCCAGTAGCAGAGGGAGGAGGCAGGCTGGAGGGCTGTGCATTCAGGCCGGCCTGCCAGGATCGGCAGGGAACGTCTATTAATAGTCTATTGACTCCGAGCACAGCGACTCCATTTTCTGATGCCGTGTGCTTGGAGAGCTTTCCTCACTGGCTGGCAGTGCTAGGAAATGGAGGGCCTGCCTGAGAGAGAGAGAGCAGCCACGGCCCGTTCCCCTCCCCCTCCTCCCCTGCATGATCTGCCATCTCAGGAGATCACCAGGAATATCAGGTGTCCCCTCTGAGGCCTAACCTTTCACAGAGAATGCTATTGTGCAGGGCTGGATACAAGAACCTGGGGCAGGGGGAAAACGGAGGATGTTTCATCCACAGCTGGACCTGCAGCTGGACCTCTGCCGGGATTTGGTGTCAGGCAGCCTCCCCGACTGAATCCTGAAGCCACACATTTACTTTTGATGGGGGGGGGGGGGGGGGTGTGTGATGCTGAGCTCGGTGTGACAGCGGCACTGGGCACAGCAAAGCCATGTGGGAAGCTGAGGACAAAGTTTAAAGGAGAACTGCCTTTCTCAGAGGCTGCGTCCAGCGGGAGAACGGATCCTTCCAGCCCTTCCCAGCAGTGAGATCATGCCCCGCCGGTAAGATCCCTCTGTCCCAGAGCCGTCTGAGATTCCCAGCCAGCCATGGCTCCGCACATCTGTACACCTCTTGCCTTGAGTCGCCACAGCTGGATTTGGCCCTCTAAGCACCGGGCAGTATCATTTCTCAGGGAACGGTTTGAATCTCCTCCTAGGTGCAATCATGTATTTATTATTTCTTTAGTCAGCAGATCTTTTTATTATTCTGTCTCATGCCATGAATTTCTCAGTGACAGAGGCAGAGAAGACAGGACGGGCTCTGTTAAGAGGACAGCCAGCTGTGAGGCACCCTGTCCAAGTTACAGAACTGATGTTGTGCTGGGGAGGTGGAAGGCTAGAAGGATTAGAGCAGCTTCGTCTTTTACTTAATCCTCTCTTTTCTGACCTGCAGATGGGTAAAGGTTCCTTTAAGTACGCTTGGGTACTGGACAAGCTAAAGGCCGAACGGGAGCGAGGTATTACCATTGACATCTCCCTCTGGAAGTTTGAAACCACTAAATACTACATTACGATTATTGATGCACCTGGACACAGAGACTTTATCAAAAATATGATCACCGGCACCTCTCAGGTGAGACACGAAACCATCTGAGGCATGCAAGAGAGTAAGTCTTTCTGAAGCAGAGACCAGAATGGGAGGAGATTCCCTGTAGGGCTGTGCAGAGTAGGAAAGGCGAGAGTCTCTGTACTAATGTGTGTGTCAGTGCAGGAGGAGAGAGTCCCTGCAGCGCTGTGTGTGGCAGTGCAGGAGGAGAGAGTCCCTGCAGCGCTGTGTGAGGCAGTGCAGGAGGAGAGAGTCCCTGCAGCACTGTGTGTGGCAGTGTAGGAGGAGAGAGTCCCTGCAGCGCTGTGTGTGTCAGAGTAGGAGAAGAGAATACCTGCAGGGCTGTGTGTGTCAGTGCAGGAGGAGAGAGTCCCTGCAGCGCTGTGTGTGGCAGTGCAGGAGGAGAGAGTCCCTGCAGCTCTGTGTGTGGCAGTGCAGAAGGAGAAAGTCCCTGCAGGGCTGTGTGGCAGTGCAGGAGGAGAGAGTCCCTGCAGCGCTGTGTGTGGCAGTGTAGGAGGGGAGAGTCCCTGCAGCTCTGTGTGTGGCAGTGCAGGAGGAGAAAGTCCCTGCAGGGCTGTGTGTCAGTGCAGGAGGAGAGAATCCCTGCAGGGCTGTGTGTGTCAGTGCAGGAGGAGAGAGTCCCTGCAGGTATGTGTGTGTCAGTGCAAGAGGAGGATCCCAACAGGATTTTGTGTGTCAGTGCAAGAGGAGAGAGTACCTGGAGAGCTGTGTGTGTCCGTGTAGAAGGAGAGAGTTCCTGTAGTGCTGTGTGTGTCAGTGCAGGAGGAGAGTCCCTGCAGGGCTGTGTGTGTCAGTGCAGGAGGAGAGAGTCCCTGGAGGGCTCTGTGTGTCAGTGCAAAGGGAGAGTCCATGCAAGTTTTTGTGTGTCAATGCAGGAGGAAGGAGTTCCTGTAGTGCTGTGTGTGTCATTACAGGAAGAGAGTCCCTGGAGGGCTATGTGTGTCAGTGTAGGAGGAGAGTGTCCCTAAAGTGTTGCGTGTGTCAGTCAGAAGGGAAGAGTCCCTGCAGGGCTGTGTGTGTCAGTGCAGGAGGAGAGAATCTCTGGAGTGCTGGGGTTATCAGTGCAGGAGGGTGTATTGAGCTGCTTTTATTTACATTGAGGAAGGTACATATGGGAAGCTGGAGGGCTGGAGAGGCTGTAACTGGTGAGAGTCTGTTTTTGCATGTTATTGTGCCCCCTGAGTGCAGTACACATACACAGTGCATGGTGGCATGCATGCCCTTGTGAGTGCCAGGGTCCTCCCATTGTTCAGCACCAGTGCCCCTCACCCCTGCTCATTGGTTTCCTACCTAGGCAGACTGTGCTGTCCTGATCGTTGCTGCAGGCGTAGGAGAGTTCGAAGCTGGTATTTCCAAGAATGGGCAGACCCGGGAACATGCCCTGCTAGCCTATACCCTGGGGGTCAAGCAACTCATTGTTGGAATTAACAAGATGGACTCAACTGAGCCGCCGTACAGCGAGAAGCGCTACGATGAGATTGTCAAGGAGGTCAGCGCCTACATCAAGAAGATTGGCTATAACCCATCCACCGTGCCCTTTGTGCCGATCTCCGGGTGGCACGGGGACAACATGCTGGAGCCCTCTCCCAACGTAAGTGCCTCGGTTCTCTAGGTCATTGTGCTAGACATGGGCTTTAATCAAGGGGGCATAACAATTAATTAATTAAAGAACGTAAGTGGACCCCTCAGAGAAAGTGAGAAAGGACTTGCGGACTCTCGACTTCCTTCTTCTTTTTTCTTTGTGCTTTCATCGTGTTCCCTGAGATGACTCCCAGCTGGGGTAAGGGACAAATCTAAAAAGAGACGGAAGCTGTGTGGGCCTACATTAACCCCCCACCCCCCATGGTTCTGCTTGCAGGCTGGCATCTACGGTGCAGCCTCACCGGGCTTTGCTCCCCTACGTGCACGCCCCCTGCCTCTCCCAGCCGACGAGCTGAAACCACGCGACCCAAAGCCCGTACGATGACTGGCAGTGCGTCCCTAGCTTCAATAGATGCGCAGTCATTTTGTCGTTGTAAGCCATAGCTGGCATCCGAGGATGCCACTGAAAACATGGGTTGCCATGGAGATTCCCAGCCGTTTATCTGCACCATTAATGACTCCTGCAGCACCTCCCCTTCCCCCAGGGTAGCTGGGTCAGGAGCCTCCTTTTCCAGTCTGCTCTGGGATTTTGTGCCGGTACTGGCCAGGGAAGACAGACTCGTTCCCTGGGCGCAGAGAGCGCCGCTCATGAATGTCTGCCTGAACGGGTGGGGGCTGGGTGAGACCCTCGATAGCAGGAGGGGCAGGGTCAGCTTGGCAAGCACTCAGTGCCATTTCAGGCCCCTCAGATGAGAATGACTCATCCGCCCCATTCAGCAAGAGGCAGCAACTGGAATTCAGAGCCGGGCAGCTGCTGGAAGGATCTGGAAGGACTCCCATTCTGTGCCTAGCTGGGAGTCCTAGGAAGCAGAATCCATTGTGATTATCATCAGTGTTCCTATTCTTTCCTTCCTCTCTTAATTAACAATTGTTTAGGAAATGCTAGAGAAATACAAGGGAGGGCCACCATATCAGGAGACTGATGACCCTTTCATGGTGTCAATATTCAAAGGTTAAGGCACTTTTTCCATGGATAAAAATAGGCCTTCCTGGTTCAGTAGGTTTATATATAATAGAAAATAATGTGTGGCAACAATATATTGGTCAATATATACTAAGAACAGATTTTTATTTGTGAATGCACACACATCAGTGGTACATAGTGCCAAGCACAAAAGGATTCAATCAAAGTGTGAAATAAGGACCCCCTTAAAAAATCTTTTGTTAATATATATTGACCAGAATATTGTTTGCCACACATTGGAAGAAGGATCCATCTGAAGAAAATAGGATAAAACATAAGCATTGTCAAGTTAATTGTAAAACATTGATAAGACAGGCGAAGAGAGAATTTGAAATGAAGTTGGCCATAGAGGCAAAAACTCATAATAAAAATGTTTTAAAATATATCTGAAGCAAGAAACCTGTGAGGGAGTCAGTTGGACCATTAGATGACAGAGGGGTTAAAGGGACTCTTAGGGAAGATAAGGCCAAAGGCCATTGCAGAAAGACTAAATGAATTCTTTGCTTCCGTGTTTACTAATGAGGATGTTGGGGAGATACCAGTTTCGGAGATGGTTTTCAAGGGTGATGAGTCAGATGAACTGAGGGGGGATATGATAGAGGTCTTTAAGATCATGAGAGGTCTTGATCGAGTAGATGTGACTCGGTTATTTACACTTTCGAATAATAGAAGGACTACGGGGCACTCCATGAAGTTAGCAAGTAGCACATTTAAGACTAATCGGAGAAAATTCTTTTTCACTCACCGCACAATAATGCTCTGGAATTTGTTGCCAGAGGATGTGGTTAGTGCAGTTAGTGTAGCTGGGTTCAAAAAAGGTTTGGATAAGTTATTGGAGGAGAAGTCCATTACCTGCTATTAAGTTCACTTAGAGAATAGCCACTGCTATTAATTGCATCAGTAGCATGGGATCTTCTTAGTGTTTGGGTAATTGCCAGGTTCTTGTGGCCTGGTTTTGGCCTCTGTTGGAAACAGGATGCTGGGCTTGATGGACCCTTGGTCTGACCCAGCATGACAATTTCTTATGTTCTTGTGTTCTTAACTGAAACAAATCACTGTAAACCTGGAAGATGTAGTAGGCCAGATTGACAAACTAAAGAGTAGCAAATCACCTGGACCGGATGGTATGCATCCTAGGGTAATGAAGGAACTAAAAAATGAAATTTCAGATCTATTAATTAAAATTTGTAACCTATCATTAAAATCATCCATTGTACCTGAAGACTGGAGGGTGGCCAATGTAACCCCAATATTTAAAAAGGGCTCCAGGGGCGATCCGGATAACTATAGACCAGTGAGTCTAACTTTAGTGCCAGGAAAAAAAAATGGAAACTATTCTAAAGATCAAAATCGTAGAGCATATAAAAGACATGGTTTAATGGAACATAGTCAACATGGATTTACCCAAGGGAAGTCTTGCCTAACAAATCTGCTTCATTTTTTTGAAGGGGTTAATAAACATGTGGATAAAGGTGAACCGGTAGATGTAGTGTATTTGGATTTTCAGAAGGCATTTGACAAAGTCCCTCATGAGTGGCTTCTAAGAAAACTAAAAAGTCATGGGATAGGTGGCGATGTCCTTTCGTGGATTACAAACTGGTTAAAAGACAGGAAACAGAGAGTAGGATTAAATGGTCAATTTTCTCAGTGGAAAAGGGTAAACAGTGGAGTGCCTCAGGGATCTGTACTTGGACCAGTGTTTTTCAATATATATATAAATGATCTGGAAAGGAATACGACGAGTGAGGTTATCAAATTTGCGGACAATAAAAAATTATTCAGAGTAGTTAAATCACAAGTGGATTGTGATAAATTGCAGGAGGACCTTGCGAGACTGGAAGATTGGGCATCCAAATGACAGATAAAATTTAATGTGGACAAGTGCAAGGTGTTGCATATAGGGAAAAATAACCCTTGCTGTAGTTACACGATGTTAGGTTCCATATTAGGAGCTACCACCCAAGAAAGAGATCTAGGCGTCATAGTGGATAACACATTGAAATCGTCGGCTCAGTGTGCTGCGGCAGTCAAAAAAGCAAACAGAATGTTAGGAATTATTAGAAAGGGAATGGTGAATAAAATTCAAAATGTCATAATGCCTCTGTATCGCTCCATGGTGAGACCGCACCTTGAATACTGTGTACAATTCTGGTCGCCGCATCTCAAAAAAGATATAGCTGTGATGGAGAAGGTACAGAGAAGGGCAACCAAAATGATAAAGGGGAAAGGAACAGCTCCCCTATGAGTAAAGGCTGAAGAGGTTAGGACTTTTCAGCTTGGAGAAGAGACGGCTGAGGGGGGATATGATAGAGGTGTTTAAGATCATGAGAGGTCTTGAACGAGTAGATGTGATTTGGTTATTTACACTTTCGAATAATAGAAGGACTAGGGGGCATTCCATGAAGTTATCAAGTAGCACATTTAAGACTAATCGGAGAAAGTTCTTTTTCACTCAACGCACAATAAAGCTCTGGAATTTGTTGCCAGAGGATGTGGTTAGTGCAGTTAGTGTAGCTGGGTTCAAAAAAAGGTTTGGATAAGTTCTTGGAGGAGAAGTCCATTAACGGCTATTAATCAAGTTTACTTGGGGAATAGCCACTGCTATTAATTGCATCAGTAGCATGGGATCTTCTTAGTGTTTGGGTACTTGCCAGGTTCTTGTGGCCTGGTTTTGGCCTCTGTTGGAAACAGGATGCTGGGCTTGATGGACCCTTGGTCTGACCCAGCATGGCAAGTTCTTACGTTCTTAAAGGATACAATTACCTTCTATTTGAAAATCAGTCTGATTTGTGTGCGACACATGAGGCTGTAATACCAGGAAGAGCTCAGCTCGGGGGCAGCGAGTGTGCGACACATGAGGCTGTAATACCAGGAAGGGCTCAGCTCGGGAGCAGCGAGTGTGCGACACATGAGGCTGTAATACCAGGAAGGGCTCAGCTCGGGAGCAGCGAGTGTGCGACACATGAGGCTGTAATACCAGGAAGGGCTCAGCTCGGGAGCAGTGATTGTGGGACACATGAGGCTGTAGTGCTGGGAAGGGCTCAGCTTGGGGGCAGCGAGTGTGCGACACATGAGGCTGTAATACCAGGAAGAGCTCAGCTCGGGAGCAGCGAGTGTGCGACACATGAGGCTGTAATACCAGGAAGGGCTCAGCTTGGGGGCAGCGAGTGTGCGACACATGAGGCTGTAGTGCTGGGAAGGGCTCAGCTCGGGAGCAGCGAGTGTGCGACACATGAGGCTGTAATACCAGGAAGGGCTCAGCTTGGGGGCAGCGAGTGTGCGACACATGAGGCTGTAGTGCTGGGAAGGGCTCAGCTCGGGAGCAGCGAGTGTGCAACACATGAGGCTGTCGTACCAGGAAGAGCTCAGCTCGGGAGCAGTGATTGTGGGACACATGAGGCTGTAGTGCTGGGAAGGGCTCAGCTCGGGAGCAGCGAGTGTGCGACACATGAGGCTGTCGTACCAGGAAGAGCTCAGCTCGGGAGCAGTGATTGTGGGACACATGAGGCTGTAGTGCTGGGAAGGGCTCAGCTCGGGGGCAGCGAGTGTGCGACACTTGAGGTTATAGTGGTGGGGAGGGCTCAGTGCAAGGGCAATGAGTGTAGGACTCATGAGGCTGTAATCCGGGGGAGGGTTCAGCTTATGGTGGGGGGGTCATGTGGGACCCAGGAGCTTGTAGTAGTGGGAAGAGCTCAGCTCAGGGGCGGCTCAGTGAGGGTAGGACCCATAAGGTAGCAGCTGTGGGGGGAGAGGGTCTCACCAGAAGGGCAGTGAGTGTGGATTGGTTCAGCCTGGGGATGGTGAGTTTGGCACTTTTAAGACTGTAGCTCATGGGAGGGCTTAGCCCAGAGGCGCTGCGTGCAGAATATTCTACCCGTGCAATGTACGAGGTCTCGCCAGACGTTAGCAGTTTTGATTTAACATAGAAGCACAGAAATGTGGCATCAGGAAAAGGCCGCTCGGCCTACAGTGAGTCTACCCGTCCTCCCCAACTAATTCAGCTTTGCAGTCCCCATCTCTCCGTCAGAGACCCCCTGTGCTTGTCCCAGGCTCTCCTGGGTTCAGATTCTCTCCTCGTCTCCACCGTCTCCATGCATGCAACAGCTTTCTGTTAGGAAATATTTCCTGATATTACTGCTGAGTCTATCCCCTTTCCCCTCCTCGGGCATGGATTCCTTGGAGGTATGTGAATGTCTCTCTCATATTTCCCCATCTCGCCTTCCCCCTCTGCATACACGCTGTGTTCTCTCTGGCAGGGAGAGAGAGAGGGAGACGGAAAAACAACGAAGCTCTAATTCCAATCCAGAAGACCAGATATGCCACAGAAAGTTAAAACTTTCTCACAAACTCTCTTTCACTCCTTGTATTATCTTGTTCGGAACTGACCCTTGCGATGTGCAAATCTCCCCTGCTGGAAGCCTATTCCTGCATCACCTGATACCATTGCATTCCCTTTTATAAAAAGAACATGGCTGCCAGCCAGGCCATCTCAGCCGTGCTGCCAGGAATGTTCCAGAAAGCTGGCCCTGCTCCTGCCTCCACCTACCCCTTTCTATTCTGCCCTCAGGAAAAAGGGTTTGGGGGAATGGAGGTCAGACAGCGTCCCATGCATGGTCAGTAAGCTTCCCATCCGCTCTGTCTATACTGAGTGTATGCAGGGCTGCCACTTTCTAGTACACTGCAGCTAAAATTCTCTGCAACGTCTTATTTTTCCTGTGTGAGGTTTGAGATTGTCCTGCTGTGTCTCTGAACAGTGGCAGTAGTCCTCCTCATGGGGTGTGTGTGTGTATATATATATAGTGTAGAGTTCTCCGGGTCTGTGCCCAGTGCTGTGTTTGGGGATTTGATATGGGAAGGGGAGCTGCCACAACGAGCATACAGATACTCGGCAGCACAGGCCTACGGTGCTGGTACTTGTAGGGCCCTGAGAGTCCTGCCTTTCAAACAGTGCTGGGATTAGGAATCGAGGCCGAGACTGCCTGTTGTGAATGTCAGGATTTAGGGACACTTCGAACGTCGCACAGTCCCTGGAGCAGAGTTAGATGCGAGAGAGAGAGAGCCATGGTGATGGTGCAGTCATTTCTGCTGGCAGCAGGCGAGGTTTCATGCCGTTGCAGCTGTCTGCAGTGTGGTAACTAGGGGAGAGGGGCAGGGATACGCACACAGTGCTGGACACATCACGCAGAGGCAACGATTCCTAACAATTGGCTGCCATTGTCACACGGTGCTTTTCAACAAGGCACGATCTCAGATTCTCTAGAACAGACAGACAAACAGCCATACTCAACAGTAAAACTCAAGTTACAGTGTCTAACAGTGCTTTTCTGGTGCCTGATCAGTTTTCAAATGCCTGCGAAGCAAATCTTTTTACCTATTTATAGCTGAGATTAGAGTGAATCTGAGTTACAAGGAAATGACGTGACCTGCCCAAGGTCAGAAAGATGTATATGGTGGACAAGTAGAGCTGAGGGACGGGGAGAAACAGAAAATGTTGACAGCAGTAAAGACCAAAATGGCCCTTCCAATCTACCCAGTTTGCATAGATGCACACTGAAACTCCCTTATACAACAGTATACCAACTCTCCCTTCCTCATAAGAAATTGCCATACTGGGTCTGACCAAGGGTCCATCAAGCCCAACATCCTGTTTCCATCATTGGCCAATCCAAGTCACACGTACCTGGCAATTACCCAAACACAAGAAGATCCCATGTTACTGTTGCCAATAATAGCAGTGGCTATTTTCTAAGTCAGCTTGATTAATAGTAGGTAATGAACTTATCCAAACCTTTTTTAAACACAGCTATACTAACTGCACTAACCACATCCTCTGGCACAAATTCCAGAATTTAATTGTGCGTTGAGTAAAAAAGAACTTTCTCCGATTAGTTTTAAATGTGCCCCATGCTAACTTCATGGAGTGTCCCCTAGTCCTTCTATTATTCGAAAGTGTAAATAACCGATTCACATCTACCCGTTCTAGACCTCTCATGATTTTAAACATCTCTATCATATTCCCCCTCAGCCGTCTCTTCTCCAAGCTGAAAAGTCCTAACCTCTTTAGTCTTTCCTCATAGGGGAGCTGTTCCATCCCCTTTATCATTTTGGTCGCCCTTCTCTGTACCTTCTCCATCACAATTATATCTTTTTTGAGATGCGGCGACCAGAATTGTACACAGTATTCAAGGAGCGGTCTCACCATGGAGCGATACAGAGGCATTATGACATTTTCCGTTTTATTCACCATTCCCTTTCTAATAATTGCTAACATTCTGTTTGCTTTTTTGATCACCCACAGCTCACTGAGCCGACGATTTCAATGTGTTAGCTCTATGCTTTCTGTCCTGCCTCTCAAATTCCCACCACCACTTCCATCCAAGCATGGCCAAAATCTACCAGAATGATACCTTCCAGCACCTCTGCTAGCAAACCATCCTGGGTCTTGTTATTCCCAACCCTGTTTCCCATAAGACCAACACCTAAATCAACAGCCCAGCCCCCTTCCATGCCCCATTACGTTTTGTAATAATCCCCAATCCTTACAGCCACTAAGGTTAGTGAGGCTGCTGTAAAAGGTTCAGCCTTCCCATGCTCAGAGCAGTCCCGGGGTTTAAACCATGGTCCTTCCATGCAGGTCACCCCAGTCCTCTTGGAAGGCAGATGCTGTTGTATTACAGCGCTTTCAGGCTGAAGCAATCTCGTGCGCTCAGGCTAGCGCACAGGTTAACCCGCAGTTGGATGCGCATTTTGGATGTGTGTCCATAACCCCTGATACAATAAGGGGAGCAGTGCATCTAAAACACGTGAAGCTAATAGCACTCATCACACGTAAATGCCAATTTGAAGAGGCTCTTAGCTAGTACCATCCAAGCTAAAAAAAAAACTTGCACCCAATGCACACATTTTAACCCTTAAAAATGAATGGCAACCCCGGAGCTGGCATTAAGTCTTGAGGTGCTCCAAAACCTGAACAGCAAAGCAGAAAATACTGCTTTTCCGTGGTTCCTCTGACTTAATATTATTGCGATACTAAGTAAGAGGAAACACAGAAAGCAGCAACATGAAAGAAAGAAAAAAAGTCTTGGCAGTGGTCAGGTTAGGAAAACGGACGCTCAGTTTACGAGCATCCACGTTCCTGGCTGTGGCTGTGCGTGGCTTAGGGAAACGGACGCTCAGTTTACGAGCATCCACGTTCCCGGCTGTGGCTGTGCATGGCTTAGGAAACAGACGCTCAGTTTACGAGCATCCACGTTCCTGGCTGTGGCTGTGCGTGGCTTAGGGAAACGGACGCTCAGTTTACGAGCATCCACGTTCCTGGCTGTGGCTCCTCATGGCTTAGGAAACGGACGCTCAGTTTACGAGCATCCACGTTCCTGGCTGTGGCTGTGCCTGGCTTAGGAAACGGACGCTCAGTTTACGAGCATCCACGTTCCTGGCTGTGGCCGTGCATGGCTTAGGAAACGGACGCTCAGTTTACGAGCATCCATGTTCCTGGCTGTGACTGTGCGTGGCTTAGGGAAATGGACGCTCAGTCTATGAGCATCCACGTTCCTGGCTGTGGCTGTGCATGGCTTAGAAAACGGATGCTCAGTTTACGAGCATCCACGTTCCTGGCTGTGGCTCCTCATGGCTTAGGAAACGGACGCTCAGTTTACGAGCATCCACGTTCCTGGCTGTGGCTGTGCATGGCTTAGGGAAACGGACGCTCAGTTTACGAGCATCCACGTTCCTGGCTGTGGCTGTGCATGGCTTAGGGAATGGACGCTCAGTTTACGAGCATCCACGTTCCTGGCTGTGGCTGTGCATGGTTTAGGAAACGGACGCTCAGTTTACGAGCATCCACGTTCCTGGCTGTGGCTGTGCATGGCTTAGGGAATGGACGCTCAGTTTACGAGCATCCACGTTCCTGGCTGTGGCTGTGCGTGGCTTAGGGAAACGGACGCTCAGTTTACGAGCATCCACGTTCCTGGCTGTGGCTCCTCATGGCTTAGGAAACGGACGCTCAGTTTACGAGCATCCACGTTCCTGGCTGTGGCTGTGCATGGCTTAGGGAAACGGACGCTCAGTTTACGAGCATCCACGTTCCTGGCTGTGGCTGTGCATGGCTTAGGGAATGGACGCTCAGATTACGAGCATCCACGTTCCTGGCTGTGGCTGTGCATGGTTTAGGAAACGGACGCTCAGTTTACGAGCATCCACGTTCCTGGCTGTGGCTGTGCATGGCTTAGGAAACGGATGCTCAGTTTACGAGCATCCACGTTCCTGGCTGTGGCTCCTCATGGCTTAGGAAACGGACGCTCAGTTTACGAGCATCCACGTTCCTGGCTGTGGCTGTGCCTGGCTTAGGAAACGGACGCTCAGTTTACGAGCATCCACGTTCCTGGCTGTGGCTGTGCGTGGCTTAGGGAAACAGACGCTCAGTTTACGAGCATCCACGTTCCTGGCTGTGGCTGTGCCTGGCTTAGGAAACGGACGCTCAGTTTACGAGCATCCACGTTCCCGGCTGTGGCTGTGCATGGCTTAGGAAACGGACGCTCAGTTTACGAGCATCCACGTTCCTGGCTGTGGCTGTGCATGGCTTAGGAAACGGACGCTCAGTTTACGAGCATCCACGTTCCTGGCTGTGGCTGTGTCTGGCTTAGGGAAACGGACGCTCAGTTTACGAGCATCCACGTTCCTGGCTGTGGCTGTGCCTGGCTTAGGGAAATGGACGCTCAGTTTACAAGCATCCACGTTCCTGGCTGTGGCTGTGCATGGCTTAGGGAATGAACGCTCAGTTTACGAGCATCCACATTCCTGGCTGTGGCTGTGCGTGGCTTAGGGAAACGGACGCTCAGTTTACGAGCATCCACATTCCTGGCTGTGGCTGTGCGTGGCTTAGGGAAACGGACGCTCAGTTTACGAGCATCCACATTCCTGGCTGTGGCTGTGCATGGCTTAGGGAATGCACGCTCAGTTTACGAGCATCCACGTTCCTGGCTGTGGCTGTGCGTGGCTTAGGGAAACGGACGCTCAGTTTACGAGCATCCACGTTCCTGGCTGTGGCTGTGCGTGGCTTAGGGAAACGGACGCTCAGTTTACGAGCATCCACGTTCCTGGCTGTGGCTGTGCGTGGCTTAGGGAACGAATGCTCAGTTTACGAGCATCCACGTTCCTGGCTGTGGCTGTGCATGGCTTAGGGAACGAACGCTCAGTTTACGAGCATCCACGTTCCTGGCTGTGGCTGGGCATGGCTTAGGGAAACGGACGCTCAGTTTACGAGCATCCACGTTCCTGGCTCTGGCTGGGCATAGCTTAGGGAAACGGACGCTCAGTTTACGAGCATCCACGTTCCTGGATGTGGCTGGGCATGGCTTAGGGAAACGGACACTCAGTTTACGAGCATCCACGTTCCTGGCTCTGGCTGGGCATAGCTTAGGGAAATGGACGCTCAGTTTACGAGCATCCACGTTCCTGGATGTGGCTGGGCATGGCTTATGGAAACGGACGCTCAGTTTACGAGCATCCACGTTCCTGGCTGTGACTGGGCATGGCTTAGGGAAACGGACGCTCAGTTTACGAGCATCCATGTTCCTGGCTGTGGCTGTGCGTGGCTTAGGAAACGGACGCTCAGTTTACGAGCATCCACGTTCCTGGCTGTGGCTGTGCGTGGCTTAGGAAACAGACGCTCAGTTTGCGAGCATCCACGTTCCTGGCTGTGGCTGTGCGTGGCTTAGGGAACGGACGCTCAGTTTACGAGCATCCACGTTCCTGGCTGTGGCTGTGCGTGGCTTAGGAAACGGACGCTCAGTTTACGAGCATCCACGTTCCTGGCTGTGGCTGTGCGTGGCTTAGGAAACGGACGCTCAGTTTACGAGCATCCACGTTCCTGGCTGTGGCTGTGCGTGGCTTAGGGAACGGATGCTCAGTTTACGAGCATCCACGTTCCTGGCTGTGGCTGTGCATGGGTTAGGAAAACAGACGCTCAGTTTACGAGCATCCACGTTCCTGGCTGTGGCTGTGCATGGCTTAGGGAAACGGACGCTCAGTTTACGAGCATCCACGTTCCTGGCTGTGGCTGTGCATGGGTTAGGGAAACGGACGCTCAGTTTACGAGTATCCACGTTCCTGGCTGTGGCTGTGCATTGGTTAGGGAAACAGACGCTCGTAAAACTGCATCCGTTTTCCTAAGCCACGCACAGCCACGTCTCTTGGGCACTGATGCCATGGACACACGAGGGATCCACTATTTATCCCTGGTACGTCCTTTGTAGCACAGAGGCTCATTTGCCTATTGCATTGAACGCCCAAGAGAGGTGAATGTGCACGCGGTAAAACACGGGCTCCCAGTTTGGATGAACTCTTTTGTAGCGCACTTTATTGCATCAGCCTGTATTTGGTTACAACTGCTGCCCCCTGCAGGTTCCCCCAGTGCTTTCTCCGAGGCCCAGTGCAATCGTACCACTGCTGTTTTGGGCTGACTTGCCATTTCATTCAGATTTCCCAGTGCTTCATTACCATCCTCTTATGATTAGGGATCAATTTGTGTATCTTCTATGCTTTTTTTGAATTGCATTGACATTTTTCTCTCCACCGTGTCCTCTGGAATGACAATCCATCACCCATTCAGTGGAAATATATTTCCTGACCTCCCCATGGGCACAGAGAGGTAGAGGGGTGTGGGCATTTGAGCTGAGGGACAGGAAGAGGGACAGAACATATAACGTAATGGCACCCCTGGTATTCAGGTACCTCCTATTATTTAGACAAAAATGTTCCAGAAGCTTCTTCAGCTTCGGGAATGGAAAAGCAGAGTACAAGTGTGAAATAGTGAGAAGACAGAGACAGGACCTGGCCGCCCGCTACACAGTCTAACCTGAAGTACGCAATGAGCTGTTCCCTTTGGTACAGCCCTGCCAGGCAGCTCTGCTGTTGTTGCACTGATGATGCGTGATGGGGAGAGCCAGTCTGAAGCAGATGCTCACTGTGGGTGGCTGGAGCTCAGGCTGGCTGTGAATGCGGCTCCCACGGAGGCAACCAGGACCTTCAGGAGATCAAAAGAAGGCACTGTCATAGTTACACACGAACATGCTAAATGATGGCAGGGGCATTTACAAATGTATCTCCTCCATATTTATTCTGGATATCCTGAAAACTCGGTGGGGTCACCAGGACAGGTTTGAGAAGCCCTGCGGTAAATAATTCAGAATGACGTATGTACTGGGATAAAGCTGTGCACCAATGTGTCATTCTGAGTTATTTACTGGACAAGTGGAATATGAAAGCTTTTAGAGATATAAGTCTTTTCCTTTTAACATGGACATAGCTGGCAGCCCTGCTCTGCTGTGGCCTGAGATTTCACTTCAGTCTCACTTTTGTAATTCTCAGATTGCATTAGAGAGCCCTGGAGAGACTGCACCACTGCTGGCTGATGGCAAATCAGCAGAGAGAGGCTTCTTGCACTCCTAAACCCAGAAAGATGCCTGCTGCAGGCTGCAGAAATATTTAGCTGATTGGTGCACTGAAGTCACTTTCCCCTCTCTGTGTTGTAAGCGGGCACAGATTGGATCTCCAGACAATAATTAGGCACAGATAATATCTTTTGTTGCTACATGAATCAGTGTTTCCTGCAGATGTGACTTTGGTGAATGGAGCAGGGTGGGATAGAGTAGAAGGCTTCACATGTACTCTCTCTTCTTCCCTAGATGCCTTGGTTCAAAGGCTGGAAGGTGGAACGTAAGGAAGGAAATGCCAGTGGAGTGTCCCTGCTAGAGGCCCTGGACACCATCCTGCCTCCCACCCGCCCTACAGACAAGCCTCTGCGCCTCCCTCTCCAGGATGTCTACAAGATTGGAGGTGAGGTGCCAGCACATAGCCATGTAGCCATCTGAGGATGGTCCTCATATCTTGTGGACAAGGCTTAACTACTGAGAGGAAAGAGCAGTGACCTACAGTGACCCTCCCTGACCCTGTCACAGAACACACATCCCTCTAACTCTCCAAGAATAACCCTCACATCTTCTAGACACTGCTTCTCCAGTGAGAAGAAGGAGCAGTGACCTACAATGACCCTCCCTGACCCTGTCACAGAACCCACATCCCTCTAACTCTCCAAGAATAACCCTCACATCTTCTAGACATTGCTTCTCTAGAGGAAAGAGCAGTGACCTACAGTGACCCTCACTGACCCTGTCACAGAACACACATCCCTGTAACTCTCCAAGGATGATCCTCACATTTTCTAGAGATTGCTTCTCAAATGAGCAGTGGCCTACAGTGACCCTCACTGACCCCATCACAGAACACATATCCTTGAACCTCTCTAAGGATGATCCTCATCTCCTCATGACACTGCTTCTCAAATGAGAGGAAGGAGCAGTGACCTACAGTGACCCCCACTGACCTCATCACATAACACATATCCTTGTACCTCTCCAAGGATGATGCTCACATCTTCTGGACACTGCTTCTCCAGTGAGAGGAAGGCGCAGTAACTCTTAGCCCTTCCAAGCAGTACTGGGAATTTTATGGGAGTGAGACAGAGGCTCTCAGTCCAGAAAATATATTGTGGATGAATCTTATGCTAATGAGCTGGAGGATATGCGAGGCTGTGTGTAAAAATGAAAGGGATTGGTAGAAAATAATTAAATGAGTAGCCCCTTCTCCAGCTCCAAGGGATTCTCCTCCCTCTTTCCCATATCATTGAGCTTCAGATTGCATCTCTCTCTGGCTCTCTCTCTCCCTCTCCCTCCTGCTTTTTAAAATTGTTTTTAATTAAAAAACATTTACAAGCAACAATCACAATGCATTTCCAATATGAAGGCTGAGCCACAATTAAAATATCATGGAAGATGCTACTTTACTGCAGAGCCCAAATTTAGTGCCACTAAATATTACTATGACTGGGGATTAGGATGCACATCCAACTGTTTGAGTGTTTGTTCTGTGACCCCCGCTTCCTGCACATCCCTCTCTAACCTCATAAGTGCCTCTTATTTCCCTATTGCCCCACTCTTGCAGGTATTGGCACAGTGCCAGTGGGCCGTGTGGAGACTGGTATCCTGAAACCTGGCATGGTTGTGACCTTTGCTCCAGTGAACATCACCACAGAGGTGAAGTCCGTAGAGATGCATCATGAGGCACTAAGCGAGGCTATGCCTGGTGATAACGTGGGCTTCAATGTGAAGAATGTGTCTGTGAAGGACATCCGTCGAGGCAATGTCTGTGGTGACAGCAAGAGTGACCCACCTCAGGAAGCTGCCCAGTTTACTTCCCAGGTCAGTCACAAACAGGCAAGAAACTATCCCAGCCCAGAGAAATATACAAAGAGAAGACTAGGAATAGGCAGAGAGAACAGAAGAAGAGAAGATTAGGAAAGACTGGCTAGATCACACACAGAGAAGACTAAGAATAGCCAGAGAGACCAGAAGAAGAGAAGATTAGGAATGAGTGGCTAGATCACACACAGAGAAGACTAGGAATAGGCAGAGAGACCAGAAGAAGAGAAGATTAGGAATCAGTGGCTAGATCACACACAGAGAAGACTAGGAATAGGCAGAGAGACCAGAAGAAGAGAAGAATAGGAATGAGTGGCTACATCATACACAGAGAAGACTAGGAATAGGCAGAGAGACCAGAAGAAGAGAAGATTAGGAATGAGTGGCTAGATCACACACAGAGAAGACTAGGAATAGGCAGAGAGACCAGAAGAAGAGAAGATTAGGAATCAGTGGCTAGATCACACACAGAGAAGACTAGGAATAGCCAGAGAGACCAGAAGAAGAGAAGAATAGGAATGAGGGGCTAGATCACACACAGAGAAGACTAGGAATAGGCAGAGAGATCACATGAAGAGAAGACTAGGAATGAGTGCTAAATCACACACAGAGAAGACTAGGAATAGGCATGGAGATCACATGAAGAGAAGACTAGGAATGAGTGCTAGATCACACACAGAGAAGACTAGGAATAGGCAGGGAGAACACATGAAGAGAAGATTAGGACTGAGTGGCTAGATCACACACAGAGAAGACTAGGAATAGGCAGAGAGACCAGAAGAAGAGAAGATTAGGAATGAGTGGCTAGATCACACACAGAGAAGACTAGGAATAGGCAGAGAGATCAGAAGAAGAGAAGATTAGGAATGAGTGCTAGATCACACACAGAGAAGACAAGGAATAGGCAGGGAGACCAGATTAAGAGAAGACTAGGAATGAGTGGCTAGATCACACACAGAGAAGACAAGGAATAGGCAGAGAGATCAGAAGAAGAGAAGAGTAGGAATGAGTGGCTAGATCACACACAGAGAAGACAAAGAATAGGCAGGCAGACCACATGAAGAGAAGATTAGGAATGAGTGCTAGATCACACACAGAGAAGACAAGGAATAGGCAGAGAGATCAGAAGATTAGGAATCTGTGGCTAGATTATACAGACAGAAGACTAGAAATAGGCAGAGAGATCAGAAGAAGAGAAGATTAGGAATGAGTGCTAGATCACACACAGAGAAGACTAGGAATAGGCAGGGAGATCAGAAGATTAGGAATCAGTGGCTAGATCACACACAGAGAAGACTAGGAAGAGAGATCCGAAGAAGAGAAGATTAGGAATGAGTGGCTAGATCACACACAGCAAAGTCTAAGAATAGGCAGGTAGACCACATGAAGAGTAGATTAGGAATGAGTGGCTAGATCACACACAAAAAAGACAAGGAATAGGAAGGGAGACCACATGAAGAGAAGACTAGGAATGAGTGCCTAGATCACACACAAGGAAGACTAAGAATAGGCAGGGAGATCAGAAGAAGAGAAGATTAGGAATCAGTGGCTAGATCACACACAGAGCAGACAAGGAATAGGCAGGGAGACCACATAAAGAGAAGATTAGGAATGAGTGGCTAGATCAAACACAGAAAAGACAAGGAATAGGAAGGGAGACCACATGAAGAGAAGACTAGGAATGAGTGCCTAGATCACACACAAGGAAGACTAAGAATAGGCAGGGAGATCAGAAGAAGAGAAGATTAGGAATCAGTGGCTAGATCACACACAGAGCAGACAAGGAATAAGCAGAGAGATCACATGAAGAGAAGACTAGGAATGAGTGCTAGATCACACACAGAGAAGACTAGGAATAGGCAGGGAGAACACATGAAGAGAAGATTAGGACTGAGTGGCTAGATCACACACAGAGAAGACTAGGAATAGGCAGAGAGATCAGAAGAAGAGAAGATTAGGAATGAGTGGCTAGATCACACACAGAGAAGACTAGGAATAGGCAGAGAGATCAGAAGAAGAGAAGATTAGGAATGAGTGCTAGATCACACACAGAGAAGACTCGGAATAGGCAGAGAGATCAGAAGAAGAGAAGACTAGGAATGAGTGGCTAGATCACACACAGAGAAGACTGGGAATAGGCATGGAGACCACATGAAGAGAAGATTAGGAATGAGTGGCTAGATCACACACAGAGAAGACTAGGAATAGGCATGGAGACCACATGAAGAGAATATTAGGAATGAGTGGCTAGATCACACACAGAAAAGACTAGGAATAGGCATGGAGACCACATGAAGAGAAGATTAGGAATGAGTGGCTAGATCATACACAGAGAAGACAAGGAATAGGCAGGGAGACCACATGAAGAGAAGATTAGGAATGAGTGGCTAGATCACACACAGAGAAGACTAGAAATAGGCAGAGAGATCAGAAGAAGAGAAGATTAGGAATGAATGGCTAGATCACACACAGAAGACAAGGAATAGGCAGAGAGATCAGAATATTAGGAATCAGTCGCTAGATCACACACAGAGAAGACTAGGAAGAGAGATCCGAAGAAGAGAAGATTAGGAATGAGTGGCTAGATCACACACAGAGAAGTCTAAGAATAGGCAGGGAGACCACATGAAGAGAAGATTAGGAATGAGTGGCTAGATCACACACAGAGAAGTCAAGGAATAGGCAGGGAGACCACATGAAGAGAAGTCTAGGAATGAGTGGCTAGATCACACACAGAGAAGACATGGAATAGGCAGGGAGATCAGAAGAAGAGAAGTCTAGGAATGAGTGGCTAGATCACACACAGAGAAGACAGGGAATAGGCAGGGAGATCAGAAGAAGAGAAGTCTAGGAATGAGCGGCTAGATCACACACAGAGAAGACAAGGAATAGGAAGGGAGACCACTTGAAGAGAAGACTAGGAATGAGTGCCTAGATCACACACAAGGAAGACTAAGAATAGGCAGGGAGATCAGAAGAAGAGAAGTCTAGGAATGAGTGGCTAGATCACACACAGAGAAGACAAGGAATAGGCAGGGAGACCAAATGAAGAGAAGATTAGGAATGAGTGGCTAGATCACACACAGAGAAGTCAAGGAATAGGCAGGGAGACCACATGAAGAGAAGTCTAGGAATGAGTGGCTAGATCACACACAGAGAAGACATGGAATAGGCAGGGAGATCAGAAGAAGAGAAGTCTAGGAATGAGTGGCTAGATCACACACAGAGAAGACAGGGAATAGGCAGGGAGATCAGAAGGAGAGAAGACTAGGAATGAGTGGCTAGATCACACACAGAGAAGACTAGGAATAGGCATGGAGACCACATGAAGAGAAGATTAGGAATGAGTGGCTAGATCACACACAGAGAAGACAAGGAATAGGCAGGGAGGTCACATGAAGAGAAGATTAGGAATGAGTGGCTAGATCACACACAGAGAAGGCTAAGAATAGGCAGAGAGACCACATGAAGAGAAGATTAGGAATGAGTGCTAGATCACACACAGAGAAGAATAGAAATAGGCAGGGAGACCACATGAAGAGAAGTCTAGGAATGAGTGGCTAGATCACACACAGAGAAGACTAGGAATAGGCAGGGAGATCAGAAGAAGAGAAGTCTAGGAATGAGTGACTAGATCACACACAGAGAAGACAGGGAATAGGCAGGGAGATCAGAAGGAGAGAAGACTAGGAATGAGTGGCTAGATCACACACAGAGAAGACTAGGAATAGGCAGAGAGATCAGAAGAAGAGAAGTATAGGAATGAGTGGCTAGATCACACACAGAGAAGACTAGGAATAGGCAGGGAGAACACATGAAGAGAAGATTAGGAATGAGTGGCTAGATCACACACAGAGAAGGCTAAGAATAGGCAGAGAGACCACATGAAGAGAAGATTAGGAATGAGTGCTAGATCACACACAGAGAAGAATAGAAATAGGCAGGGAGACCAAATGAAGAGAAGTCTAGGAATGAGTGGCTAGATCACACACAGAGAAGACTAGGAATAGGCAGGGAGATCAGAAGAAGAGAAGTCTAGGAATGAGTGCTAGATCACACACAGAGAAGACAAGGAATAGGCAGGGAGACCACATGAAGAGAAGATTAGGAATGAGTGGCTAGATCACACACAGAGAAGACTAGGAATAGGCAGAGAGATCAGAAGAAGAGAAGTCTAGGAATGAGTGGCTAGATCACACACAGAGAAGACTAGGAATAGGCAGGGAGACTACATGAAGAGAAGATTAGGAATGAGTGGCTAGATCACACACAGAGAAGACTAGGAATAGGCAGGGAGATCACATGAAGAGAAGATTAGGAATGAGTGATAGATAACACACAGAGAAGACTAGGAATAGGCAGGGAGACCACATGACGAGAAGATTAGGAATGAGAGGCTAGATCACACACAGAGAAGACTAGGAATAGGCAGAGAGATCACATGAAGAGAAGATTAGGAATGAGTGATAGATAACACACAGAGAAGACTAGGAATAGGCAGGGAGACCACATGACGAGAAGATTAGGAATGAGAGGCTAGATCTCACACAGAGAACACTAGGAATAGGCACAGAGATCAGAAGAAGAGAAGTCTAGGAATGAGTGCTAGATCACACACAGAGAAGACAAGGAATAGGCATGGAGACCACATGAAGAGAAAATTAGGAATGAGTGGCTAGATCACACACAGAGAAGACTAGGAATAGGCAGAGAGATCAGAAGAAGAGAAGTCTAGGAATGAGTGGCTAGATCACACACAGAGAAGACTAGGAATAGGCAGAGAGATCAGAAGAAGAGAAGTCTAGGAATGAGTGGCTAGATCACACACAGAGAAGACTAGGAATAGGCAGAGAGATCAGAAGAAGAGAAGTCTAGGAATGAGTGGCTAGATCACACACAGAGAAGACAAGGAATAGGCATGGAGACCACATGAAGAGAAAATTAGGAATGAGTGGCTAGATCACACACAGAGAAGACTAGGAATAGGCAGAGAGATCAGAAGAAGAGAAGTCTAGGAATGAGTGGCTAGATCACACACAGAGAAGACTAGGAATAGGCAGAGAGATCAGAAGAAGAGAAGTCTAGGAATGAGTGGCTAGATCACACACAGAGAAGACTAGGAATAGGCAGGGAGACTACATGAGGAGAAGATTAGGAATGAGTGGCTAGATAATAGAGATGTGAATCGTGTGATCGATCGTCTTAACGATCGATTTTGGCTGGGAGGGGGAGGGAATCGGATCGTCGCAGTTTGGGTTTTTTAAATATCGTGTAAATCGTGTAAATCGAAAACCGGCACACTAAAACATCCCTAAAACCCACCCCGACCCTTTAAAATAAATCCCCCACCCTCCCGAACCCCCCCAAAATGCCTTAAATTACCTGGGGTCCAGAGGAAGGGTCCCGGTGTGATCTTTTACTCTTGGACCTCCTGTGCGTTGTAGAAATGGCGCCGGCGCTACCTTTGACCTGTCATATGACAGGGCAAAGGTAGCGCCGGCGCCAATTTGTTTTTTTGTCCCCTGACGGCAGGAGCGTAGGAGATCGCTCCCGGACCCCCGCTGGACCCCCAGGGACTTTTGGCCAGCTTGGGGGGGTCTCCTGACCTCCACAAGACTTGCCAAAAGTCCAGCGGGGGTCCGGAACGACCTCCTGCAGTCGAATCGTGTTGCCGTACGGCCGGCGCCATTTTCCGTACGGAAAAACGATTCACGTGCAGGAAGTCGTTCCCGGACCCCCGCTGGACTTTTGGCAAGTCTTGTGGGGGTCAGGGGGCCTCTGCTTCAGTTTGGCCTTTGTTTTTTGGTTTTTTTTGTAAGTATTTGTCTTAATGTGAAGCAGGCAGGATTAAGACTGAAATGGTTTGTGGTGCTGCAGAGAGTCCTGAGAAATCCAACCTGGACAAATACCCTGATCAGTATCTCTAGCAGCCCTGCTAGTCTCCCCTGTTCCTCCAGGAAGGAGGATTGGTTTTATAGAACAAATTATCAGAATGTAGGAAGGCTCTGAAGACTTGCTTGATTAGACAAGCTTTCAATTCTGAAGCTTAGTGTAATTATTCAATTAATGTTTTGCACAGGAATTAATGCTGCTTTGTGCATGTGCCTGAGATCGTTTGGGTTTTAGCATTGATTTTGGGATGGAGAACTTTCACTTTCACTTTTGATTGTGTTTATGCTGGAATGTTTCAAGTTAGCTTGTTTTGTTTTGGGACTGCTTGTAGTTCAGAGGATGAAATATTAATTCTCTTGTATTGTTTATTTCGTCTATGGGCCAGATTCATTAATGCTTTTTTCTCATTTTGTATCTATGGGAGAAACCCTTAGTGAATCGGGTGCTATGATTGTTATTTTGATGTTGATGTTCATGTTGTTGTATGCTGAATTGTTATATTAAGTCTTTTAGCTTATATATTTTTATTATAATGCAGTACATCAAATAAAATAACAAACTAATAAAATATGTCACCTAGATACCTCTCTTGGAGCTCAGTGATGACTTCGTGGCACGTTCTAGGGTAACAAACCAGGGTCTGAATTGTTTTGCAGGTGATTATCCTGAACCATCCCGGCCAGATCAGTGCTGGCTATTCCCCCGTCATTGACTGCCACACCGCTCACATTGCCTGCAAGTTTGCTGAACTGAAAGAAAAGATTGACAGGCGTTCTGGCAAGAAACTGGAGGACAATCCCAAGTCCCTGAAATCTGGAGATGCTGCCATCGTGGAAATGATTCCTGGGAAACCCATGTGTGTGGAGAGCTTCTCTCAGTACCCACCTCTTGGTGAGAATCTGTTCATTCCCTGAATGCTGAGACTCGGCTCTAAGCCCCTCAGGCTGACCTTGGTCCTCCTGTAGGGATGTGAATCGGGCTTCGGACGATTGAAAATATCGGACGATATTTTCAAAATCGTCAGAAATCAGGGGCTCCCCCAAAACGATAGGAAAACCCCAAGATATTGATCGTGGGGGTTCTCTTATCGTTTTGGGGGAGGGTGGGAAAAACGGCACCCAAAAATAACCCCTAAACCTACCCCGACCCTTTAAAACTAATACCATAGCTTACCCCACCCTCCTGACCCCCCAAAAAACCTTTTACAGGTACGTAGTGGTCCAGTGGGGGTCCCTGGAGCGATCTCCTGCACTCGGGCCATCGGCTGCCAGTAATCAAAATGGCGCCGATAGCCTTTGCCCTTACTATGTCACAGGGGCTACCAGTGCCGTTGGTCAGCCCCTGTCACATGGTAGGAGCACAAGATGGCGCGGGCCATCCAGTGCTCCTACCATGTGACAGGGTCCGGCCAATGGCACGGATACCCTGTCACATGGTAAGGGCAAAGGGCCATCGGCACCATTTTGATTACTGGCAGCCGACGGCCCGGGAGCAGGAGATCGCTCCAGGAACCCCCACTGGACCACCAGGTACCTGTAAAAAGTTTTTGGGGGGGTCGGGAGGGGGGGGGAAGCTAAGGTATTAGTTTTAAAGGGTCGGGTGGGTTTTTTGTTTATCGGCTCGGGCGCAGCCGATAAAACCGCGATCGGGCCCGATGAAAAAAAATCCACATGTGAATCGGAACCAGAATCCGAACTGATTCCGGTTCCAATTCACATCTCTATCCTCCTGCATTAACTGGAGATAGGATCCAGGGACTTCCATAGAGAGGGGTCCCGGTGATGATGAATGAAAGCTAAAACATCTCTGAAGGAGTTGCACATTTTTGGTGATAAAATGTGCAGCTTTCATATTTACTTATCCTTGCAGATATATCCACTAATTGTGATCCTGCCAGGCACTTGTGACCTGGATTGGCCGCTGCTGGAAACAGGATACTGGGCTTGATGGACCCTCGGTCTGACCCAGTGTGGGGAATTCTTATGTGGGCTATTTTTATGTAAAAGAACATGATTTCACACAGTTTCTTTGACAGGTGCTCCAGGTGTTTGAGACTTAATAATACGCCATAAAGTGTTCTCAGTAGACTTGCCTGCAGCATGGGATATTCACATAACATGGCTTAGTGAAGACGTTAATAAGAGTATTCAGAAGCCAGGAATGAGGGCAGGCAGGGGGTGATGCTGCACGTCCCCTTCTAATCCTCTGAAGCTGCCATTGTCCACCCACGGCCCCGAGGGCTCAGATCCCTAAGAGGACACTCGCTCTCGGGGTGCACTTGGTGGAGAGAGCTCACAAGACCTGCTTGCCTCAGATTTTACAGTCACACAAGTGGTGAATTTTTGTTTATCCTTGGGATGGGTTTATTTTATTTTATTATTAGATATAAGAATCACTTCTCTCTTCCCAGCCAAACAAATCCTGCATAGCCCTTTCCCAGATCCCATTTCGTCAATCATACTTAGGGCATCTGGTTTACAAGTTGCAAATTTAAGGCCGGATTTTAAAAGGGCCACACCTGCAAATACCGGCAGTTGTGCACGTGGCCTGCGCACGTCGCACGCATTTTCCAAAGGGCCCAGTCATGCTCGTAACTGCTGAGACGTGCAGAAGGGCCGGGCCCCGAAAAAGGGGGTGGGCTGGAGGCGGGCCGGGGGCGGGGTCAAGGTGGGGAGGGGCGGGGCAGGCTGGGACAGAGGCTGTTCCGGGGAAGCGCGCATCAGCAAGCGCTTCTGCTTCAACGGAGCAGTAAGTAAAAAACTTTAAAAATTCTTATAGTTAGGGGGTAGGGGTCGGAGTGGAGAGGGGAAGGGGAAGTAAGGCTAGACACGGGGTTAGGGAACTGGGGGAGGACCGACTGCATCGCTGTGCGCAATATTCGAAAATTCACCCTCCTTGTGCGTGCCGCCCGCACGTGCGCGTGTGGATTATAAAATCGCACATCCATGTGTGCACGCCGGAAACTGTGCGCATTGGACGCGCGGGTGCTTCTTTTAAAATCTACCCCTTAGGTGCTTGTTTTTCAGGCGATTAGGTGTACATGGTGGGTACTAAAAGTAGGTGTTTATCAGTGTTTTCACAGCGGTACTTAATGTTATTTTTTTTATTTCTAGGTGGATTTAATTTAATAAGACATAAATCAATTTATCTTCACTGCAAGATACAGTTTAAAAATGCTGTGGTGCAGGGTGGGTGCATGTGACTGGGGGAACGGCAGAGGGAGTGAGGGGGAATATGGTTAAGGGCGAGGGTGTGTCAGGGTGGGCGTGGCTGAGGGAGTGAGGGGGAATGTGGTTAAGGGCGGGGGTGTGGCAGGGTGGGCGTGGCTGAGGGAGTGAGGGGGAATATGGTTAAGGGTGGGGGTGTGGCAGGGTGGGCGTGGCTGAGGGAGTGAGGGGGAATATGGTTAAGGGCGGGGGTGTGGCAGGGTGGGCGTGGCTGAGGGAGTGAGGGGGAATATGGTTAAGGGCGGGGGTGTGGCAGGGTGGGCGTGGCTGAGGGAGTGAGGGGGGAATATGGTTAAGGGCGGGGGTGTGGCAGGGTGGGCATGGCTGAGGGAGTGGGGGAATATGGTTAAGGGCGAGGGTGTGGCAGGGTGGGCGTGGCTGAGGGAGTGAGGGGGAATATGGTTAAGGGTGAGGGTGTGGCAGGGTGGGGCGTGGCTGAGGGAGTGAGGGGGAATATGGTTAAGGGTGGGGGTGTGGCAGGGTGGGCGTGGCTGAGGGAGTGAGGGGGAATATGGTTAAGGGTGAGGGTGTGGCAGGGTGGGCGTGGCTGGGGGGCGTGAGGGGGAATATGGTTAAGGGTGAGGGTGTGGCAGGGTGGGCGTGGCTGAGGGAGTGAGGGGGAATATGGTTAAGGGCGGGGGTGTGGCAGGGTGGGCGTGGCTGAGGGAGTGAGGGGGAATAAGGTTAAGGGCGGGGTGTGGCAGGGTGGGCGTGGCTGAGGGAGTGAGGGGGAATATGGTTAAGGGTGGGGGTGTGGCAGGGTGGGCGTGGCTGAGGGAGTGAGGGGGAATAAGGTTAAGGGCGAGGGTGTGGCAGGGTGGGCGTGGCTGAGGGAGTGAGGGGGAATAAGGTTAAGGGTGCGGGTGTGGCAGGGTGGGCATGGCTGAGGAGTGGGAGGGTGTGGCTAGGGCAATGCTTTCTCTCATGATTATAGCTATACAACAGATTGGAGGTAGGGGCTCCCTCCCTGTAGAAAAAGCTTTTATTCTTATGAATTGCAATCAGATTTCATCATTCCTAGGAATATGGAATAATTATTTTTTGAGATGATCTGAAATTGCCACCAGGGGTATAGGAAGTCATCCTGTCTTCTAGACAGGCACAGGGCCGAATTTCCATTGCCAGTGCCCATAGGTATGGGGGGATGGGCACCCTCTTGCTGTCCCTTCTTATGTGGGGGAGGGGGGGTCAAACTCCTAGTGATTTCCCACAGCGGCGGCAGCAGCAGCCCTAGAAGAAATTCAGCAGGGGGCCTGCAGCTCGCGGCCGCACGCCCGAGACCCTGGCCCCCTCCTCCCGCACGGCCTTCCTGTTACTATGGAAACCCGCGGGCTGCAGGCCCCCTGCTGAATTTCTTCTAGGGCTGCTGCTGCTGCCGCCGATGCTTTAGGTAAGCGGCTGAGAGGCAGGCGGACCCTGCTAGAAGCTCCGGCCCCTTGCAGAATCCAGGCCCGCCTAGGCAGGACCATCTCATGCAGAGGTGTAAAAGTCTAGCTGAGCATTGCACAGGTAATACAGGGCTGTACTGGAAGCCGGTGTAATTATTCTAACATCGGAGCGGCTTGCATGGGCCCTGGATGCAGGCCTCCCACTGTCTTAGACGCGGCTTTTTGACAGGCTGCGTTACAGTCATGCAGGCTGAAATGTACCAGAGACTGGACTGGCTGTGGCACGGGAGGACAAAAAGGGCCTCGGCTGGTGAATTATTGTAACCTAATCCACCGTTGTGACCTCGTGATTCTCACCTGGAATGACGGGGATATAAAACTCCTAAATAAATAAATACATTTTAGGATGCCTGGCAAATCTTGACTGCCAAGGTCGTTCTAAAATCAGATTCAAGCCTTACCCCCAGATTAGGCATCGCATGCTTAGCAGGTACCGAGCCCCTGGTCCAATTGCATCCCAAGCTCGAGGTCCACTTTTTTTTCTTTCTCGCCCACCAAAGCTCTCGTCTTTCAACCTTCACTTCTTGCTCTTCTGATTTGTAATGGAGCGACCTTTATACATCCCTGGCCGGGTAGATTTTGTAAACTGCATTTTGAGTTTCTCTCTGGAAGCTTCTTCCGTCAGAGACTACCCCAGGACTGTAATAAGGTCCAGATCTTGCAGAGCCGGATCAGTTTACCTCTGGTTCTCAAACGTCCATTTCTCAGTCCCATAATCCTTCTTAGATATCATCACAAAGTTCTCCTACCCTGCTCCTTTCTCACCCTTCTTCTCACGCTCTCTCTTTTTTTATTTTTGGTGGGTCCCCCGCGGCAGCTTCACTGCGACAGAAAGCAAGAGAAGGCAGCTCCTCGGCGCTCCAACAGCCGCGGCCCCCAAAACATCGTTCCAAGCCCTCTGGAACGCACCCAACTCGCCCACAAATACCACGCAAATCGATAGTGATTTATACCCAGGAGAAAAGACTGCGCGAAGCGGCCAACAGCTGCCACATTAAGAAAAGATTCAACATCCATTGTAAATAAAAGAAGGAGGAAATTCAGAAACTAACCACTGAGTAAAATATCCTCGCTAATACTTATTATAACAACCGAGAAGAAATAGCTTTCCGCACCCCTGGGCCGATGGCGCTGCAGGCGAGGAGGTCAGGGCTCAGCGCACAGCGAGCAGGGGGCACGCCAGGTCACTTTCTCCCCTCTCTCTCTGCTTCCAGGTCGCTTCGCCGTGCGGGACATGAGGCAGACGGTGGCGGTGGGCGTCATCAAGAACGTGGAGAAGAAGAGCGGGGGGGCCGGCAAGGTCACCAAGTCTGCCCAGAAAGCCCAGAAAGCCGGCAAATGAATGGCGAGCCGCGCCTGGAGAGCGCCCCCATTCCCGGGACTCTGCCGCTGCCGCCTGCCCTGCAACGACTGGATGCTCGCCATTAAAGTCCAGTGGAAGTTCTTCAAGAGGAAAAGCTGCGGCGCGCCCTCAGGCTTCATGTTCCCAATAAAAGGGGCGCCAGCCCCAGCCCCAGCGTGAACCCTGGCGCTTCTGGCGTGTGCTTTTCTTCCCCAGCGGAGCTCGGTTTGCATAGCCTGGGGGATCCGGGGCCATGCAAACTGATCTCGTGCGTGCTCGTTCCGGCGATCCCAGCCTTCAGGAATCCACATCTGGGTGCATCCTACTGCATGCTGGGAGTTAGAGTTCTGCCTTTCCCATTCACCTATTTCAAGGCATTAATCCCAGAACCCCAGGCGGGAGGCTGCTGAAGGCGGGCTGCTTTTCCCATCCATTGATTTGTTCCAGAGGAAGATGCAATTTGCCTTTAGCAATCCCTGAATGATAACCGAACCCTTCCTTCACTGATTCAGGGCCCATTGCTGTGACCACTAGGCTACTACTCCACTCTGCTTTTCCCATGCATGTGTCATAAGGAAGCTGGACTAGAAATCCCAGTGTGCCTGGTGGCTGACCCTGGAAGTGGAGGAGACCATCTTAGTCCCACCCTGTGAGCTCCTCCCGCAGATGTCTCGGATTTGTGATCTGTTTTAAAACAGCAGAGACCTCTGGGGACTGGCTTGGGGCTATTTGGAAGAGGATTGCATGGAGAGTAAGGAATGCATTTTCCAGGTTCTGGAAACCTAAAGCTGCCTGTGGATTCCTAGGTTCCCCTCCTGTACACTGCATGGGACAGAAGCAGCCGCATTACAGTAAAGCACCTGCTCAGAATAGTAATAGCAGTAAGCACCAGCAGGGCGCACGTGGATAGGCAGATGTGGAGACGCCAGAGAGAGAGAGATTTTTTGATAATATGCTTATTCCAGAGACAACAGAAACAAACAATCCACAACCACAATTGAACAGTATCAATATCAAAATCCAGAGCAGAATAAAAGAATGCCGTCCATGTCTCTTAGCTTTTACATATTCATCCAGGATCTTAAAACAAATAATAATAATAAAACCCTTAGGCCACAAGGAGTGTAATCCTTGTTATTATGTCTGATGGACCCCCAGTTGATAAGTATGGGACAGGAGGACACCTCGTTTCTGACATCTGGTTACCCGTCTGTAGAGAGCTGTCCACAGTCATATTTTCCCCTCATGCATTGTCTCAATATTGCCCCCTAATGGTGCAGAGCAGGAATGGCACTGGAAAATGAGTCCGTGCAGACTGGGCTGCTGCTGGCCGGCGCCTGACTTCCGACTGTAGGTTTGAACACTTGTGATCTTACCACTCATGGGTTATTGATTCTGCTCAGTATTTTCCCCTCATGCATTGTCTCAATATTGCCCCCTAATGGTGCAGAGCAGGAATGGCACTGGAAAATGAGTCCGTGCAGACTGGGCTGCTGCTGGCCGGCGCCTGACTTCCGACTGTAGGTTTGAACACTTGTGATCTTACCACTCATGGGTTATTGATTCTGCTCAGTATTTTCCCCTCATGCATTGTCTCAATATTGCCCCCTAATGGTGCAGAGCAGGAATGGCACTGGAAAATGAGTCCGTGCAGACTGGGCTGCTGCTGGCCGGCGCCTGACTTCCGACTGTAGGTTTGAACACTTGTGATCTTACCACTCATGGGTTATTGATTCTGCTCAGTATTTTCCCCTCATGCATTGTCTCAATATTGCCCCCTAATGGTGCAGAGCAGGAATGGCACTGGGAAATGAGTCTGTGCAGACTGCAGACTGGGCTGCTGCTGGCCGGCGCCTGACTTCCGACTGTAGGTTTGAACACTTGTGATCTTACCACTCATGGGTTATTGATTCTGCTCAGTATTTTCCCCTCATGCATTGTCTCAATATTGCCCCCTAATGGTGCAGAGCAGGAATGGCACTGGAAAATGAGTCCGTGCAGACTGGGCTGCTGCTGGCCGGCGCCTGACTTCCGACTGTAGGTTTGAACACTTGTGATCTTACCACTCATGGGTTATTGATTCTGCTCAGTATTTTCCCCTCATGCATTGTCTCAATATTGCCCCCTAATGGTGCAGAGCAGGAATGGCACTGGAAAATGAGTCCGTGCAGACTGGGCTGCTGCTGGCCGGCGCCTGACTTCCGACTGTAGGTTTGAACACTTGTGATCTTACCACTCATGGGTTATTGATTCTGCTCAGTATTTTCCCCTCATGCATTGTCTCAATATTGCCCCCTAATGGTGCAGAGCAGGAATGGCACTGGAAAATGAGTCCGTGCAGACTGGGCTGCTGCTGGCCGGCGCCTGACTTCCGACTGTAGGTTTGAACACTTGTGATCTTACCACTCATGGGTTATTGATTCTGCTCAGTATTTTCCCCTCATGCATTGTCTCAATATTGCCCCCTAATGGTGCAGAGCAGGAATGGCACTGGGAAATGAGTCTGTGCAGACTGCAGACTGGGCTGCTGCTGGCCGGCGCCTGACTTCCGACTGTAGGTTTGAACACTTGTGATCTTACCACTCATGGGTTATTGATTCTGCTCAGTATTTCAGCCACGTATGAGCAGTAAGAATTAAACTTTTCTCTCTATATACTAGGGACACAGGTAAATACACTGACATATCACAGTTTATCACCACAGTAACTTCCCTCACACTGCAATATATCTCAGAATATCATTATCACTACCATTACTCTGATAAGACAAACTGACTTTGTAATGCACTGTGCTGTGACATGTCCGTACGGATGCATTATAGAGTCCTGCGATAAACGGAAGCAGAAACTTTCCACCTCATAGATGTTTCACCTGTGCATCACCTACAATGCTTGGGAAGCCAGGCTGAACTCCTGCCTAACAGAGCAGCACTGTAAGGTCTCAGAGCCGACTCTGGCTTGCTCTTTATAGCGACCCCCTGGGCTTCCCCCATAAAGCACCTGGCCATGCAGTCAGAAAGCCAGAGCCAGGCCTCGCCTGCCATTCCCTGGGCCTGTGGATCCTTAACTGCAGGACATCTAACGGCCTACCTCTCCCTCATTCATCAGGTCCCCACCTTACCGGCCAGGTAAAGGTAAGTGAGAATCAGAGGACCAAGAAAAGGAGATGATGGTAAGAAAGGTCTGATGCAGAGACCTCGGACGGGGGGGAGGGGGAGCGCTCGTCTCACTCCCATTACCCCCACTTTCAAATCCCCTCTACTCTCCAGCTTACTTCTCTCATTGGTCCTCATCTTTCTTTCCCATCCTCTCTCACCTTCTTTCCCTTACTTCATTTGCCCTGCCCTCCACGCTAAGCATCCATCCCTCTCCTCTCCTCCCCTTGCCAGTCTCTTCCCTTGTTTTTGCCTCCACCTTTTAACCTGACAAAAATGCCGGCCACCCTGCACCGAGATCTGTAAGAGCATCAGTTTTGGTCATCGTTTCATGTGGACATCTCTGCGCTGAGACAGTGCAATGACGATCTCCTGAAAAAATTCAGCAGCAGACTCGAGCGACATGGAGACGTAGGCATGTGTGCCCATGTTTCCCTGACCCAATGCCCAGCTCTGCCCCCTGAATAATTTACAGCCAGCATGATAACGGGCCAGGAGCTGGCTGGCAGGCTCTCTAAGCCTCACTAAAAAATTCATAAGGACTCTGAAACCTGCTGGTGAAATCTATTGTGCAAGTGCTGAGTTTGGTGAATTCTCTCCGCTGGTCTTGCATTTCCTTGCCTGGGCCAGTCAGAGACTCTCATCGGGAGGTTGCATCCTTCCCATAGGTACCTGTCATTTGACAATTCTCATACCTGTAAACTGAATCCTTTCCACGGGGCTCCATTTGTGGGGGAAGAGCTTGTAGCAGACTCCTCCCAATTTTTATCAGACATAATCCTCAAGGAAAAGGAAGGGTTCAGCCTGGAGGGGAACAGCCACTCTGCCCCCTAACCCATCCCCTCCCCAGGCGGGCACGGTGTGATTCTCAACAGAGCAAAGAGCAAGCACAAGCTTGAAAGCTCTGAGCAGTAATGCAATCATCAAGACCTCAGCCCTGGCCGATTTAACCCCTTTTGTGTCCTTTACTTAGAACTTAATTTCTAGAACAGTGTTCTGCCAGTTTTTTGGGTTTTTTTGTGGGGCCAGAGAAAGAGAACCATGGTGGTAACAATGAGCACAATCATGGGGGATGGAAGGGGCTGAGGATGGAGGACCTGGATCACCTGACCAGAAAAAAGGAGAATGGCAGAAAGAAAGGGCCCCATTGTCTCTATCCTCTTCCTCCTTGCTGCAGTGATCCTCCATTCCCAACCCCCAGCCATCTAAAGGGATGGAGATGGAAGATCACTGGGATAAGGAGAAGGAAGAGTGTGAAGAATTTGCATTTGTGAGAAAGAGAAGGAAAAGTGTAAAGAATGTGTGTTTGGGAGAGAGAGAAGGCAGTGTTTGAAGAATGTGTGTTTGGGAGAGAGAGAAGGAAGAGTGTGAAGAATGTGTGTTTGGGAGAGATAGAAGGAAGAGCGTGAAGAATGTGTGTTTGGGAGAGGGAAGAGTATGAAGAATGTGTGTTTGGGAGAGAGAGAAGGAAGAGTGTAAAGGATGGGAGAGAGGAAGGAAGAGTGTAAGAATGTTTGGGAGAGAGGAAGGAAGAGTGTGAAGAATGGGAGATCGAAGGAACAGTGTGAAGAATGGGGAGAGAGAGAGAAGGAAGAGTGTAAAGAATGGGAGAGAGAGAAGGAAGAGTGAAGAATGTGTGGGAGAGAGAAGGAAGAGTGTAAAGAATGTTTGAGAGAGAGGAAGGAAGAGTGAAGAATGTGTGTTTGGGAGAGAGAGAAGGAAGATTCTGAAAAATGTGTGTTTGGGAGAGTGGAAGGAAGAGTGTGAAGAATGTTTGGGAGAGAGAAGGAAGAGTGTGAAGAATGTGTGTTTGGGAGAAAGAGAAGGAAGAGTGTGAAGAATGTGTGTTTGGGAGAGAGAGAAGGAAGAGTGTAAAGAATGTTTGGGAGAGACAGAAGGAAGAGTGTGAAGAATGTGTGTTTGGGAGAGATAGAAGGAAGAGTGTGAAGAATGTGTGGGAGAGAAAGAAGGAAGAGTGTGAAGAATGTATTTGGGAGAGAGAAGGAAGAGTGTAAAGGATGTTTGGGAGAGAGGAAGGAAGAGTGTAAAGAATGTTTGTTTTGGAGAGAAGGAAGAGTGTGAAGAATGTTTGGGAGAAAGAGAAGGAAGAGTGTGAAGAATGTGTGTTTGGGAGAGAGAGAAGGAAGAGTGTAAAGAATGTTTGGGAGAGACAGAAGGAAGAGTGTGAAGAATGTGTGTTTGGGAGAGAGAGAAGGAAGAGTGTAAAGAATGTGTGGGAGAGAAAGAAGGAAGAGTGTGAAGAATGTATTTGGGAGAGAGAAGGAAGAGTGTAAAGGATGTTTGGGAGAGAGGAAGGAAGAGTGTAAAGAATGTTTGTTTTGGAGAGAAGGAAGAGTGTGAAGAATGTTTGGGGAAAAGAGAAGGAAGAGTGTGAAGAATGTGTGTTTGGGAGAGAGAGAAGGAAGAGTGTAAAGAATGTTTGGGAGAGACAGAAGGAAGAGTGTGAAGAATGTGTGTTTGGGAGAGAGAGAAGGAAGAGTGTAAAGAATGTGTGGGAGAGAAAGAAGGAAGAGTGTGAAGAATGTATTTGGGAGAGAGAAGGAAGAGTGTAAAGGATGTTTGGGAGAGAGGAAGGAAGAGTGTAAAGAATGTTTGTTTTGGAGAGAAGGAAGAGTGTGAAGAATGTTTGGGAGAAAGAGAAGGAAGAGTGTGAAGAATGTGTGTTTGGGAGAGAGAGAAGGAAGAGTATAAAGAATGTTTGAGAGGAAGGAAGAGTGTGAAGAATATGTGTTTGGGAGAGAGAGAAGGAAGATCCTGAAAAATGTGTGTTTGGGGGAGTGGAAGGAAGAGTGTGAAGATTGTTTGGGAGAGAGAGAAGGAAGAGTGTGAAGAATGTGTGTTTAGGAGAGAGAGAAGGAAGAGTGTGAAGAATATTTGGGAGAGAGAGAAGGAAGAGTGTGAAGAATGTGTGTTTGGGAGAGAGAAAGGAAGAGTGTGAAGAATGTGTGTTTGGAGAGAGAGAAGGAAGAGTGTAAAGGATGTTTGGGAGAGAGGATGGAAGAGTGTAAAGATTGTGTGTTTGGGAGAGAGGAAGGAAGAGTGTGAAGAATGTGTGTTTGGGAGAGATAGAAAGAAGATTGTGAAGAATGTGTGTTTGGAGAGAGAGGAAGGAAGAGTGTGAGGAATGTATGTTTAGGAGAGAGAAGGAAGAGTGTGAAGAATGTGTGTTTGGGAGAGACAGAAAGAAGAGTGTGAAGAATGTGTGTTTGGGAGAGAGAGAAGTAAGAGTGTAAAGGATGTTTGGGGAGAGATGAGGGAAGAGTGTGAAGAATGTGTGTTTGGGAGAGAGAGAAGGAAGAGTGTGAAGAATGTGTGTTTGGGAGAGAGAGAAGGAAGAGTGTAAAGAATGTTTGGGAGAGAGAGAAGGAAGAGTGTAAAGAATGTGTGTTTTGGAGAGAGGAACGAAGAGTGTGAAGAATATGTGTTTGGGAGAGGGAGAAGGAAGAGTGTGAAGAATGTGTGTTTGGGAGAGACAGAAAGAAGAGTGTGAAGAATATGTGTTTGGGAGAGGGAGAAGGAAGAGTGTGAAGAATGAGTGTTTGGGAGGGATAGAAAGAAGAGTGTGAAGAATGTGTGTTTGGAGAGAGATAAGGAAGAGTGTAAAGGATGTTTGGGAGAGAGGAGGGAAGAGTGTAAAGATTGTGTGTTTGGGAGAGAGGAAGGAAGAGTGTGAAGAATGTGTGTTTGGGAGAGATAGAAAGAAGAGTGTGAAGAATGTGTGTTTGGAGAGAGAGGAAGGAAGAGTGTGAGGAATGTATGTTTAGGAGAGAGAAGGAAGAGTGTGAAGAATATGTGTTTGGGAGAGGGAGAAGGAAGAGTGTGAAGAATGTGTGTTTGGGAGAGACAGAAAGAAGAGTGTGAAGAATGTGTGTTTGGGAGAGAGAGAAGTAAGAGTGTAAAGGATGTTTGGGGAGAGATGAGGGAAGAGTGTGAAGAATGTGTGTTTGGGAGAGAGAGAAGGAAGAGTGTAAAGAATGTTTGGGAGAGAGAGAAGGAAGAGTGTAAAGAATGAGTGTTTGGGAGAGATGAAGGAAGAGTGTGAAGAATGTGTGTTTGGGAGAGATAGAAAGAAGAGTGTGAAGAATGTGTGTTTGGAGAGAGGAAGGAAGAGTGTGAGGAATGTGTGTTTAGGAGAGAGAAGGAAGAGTGTGAAGAATATGTGTTTGGGAGAGGGAGAAGGAAGAGTGTGAAGAATGTGTGTTTGGGAGAAAGAGAAGGAAGAGTGTGAAGAGTCTGTGTTTGGGAGAGAGAGAAGGAAGAGTGTCAAGAAAGTGTGTTTGGGAGAGAGAGAAGGAAGAGTGTGAAGAATGTTTGGGAGAGAAAGAAGGAATAGTGTGAAGAATGTGTGTTTGGGAGAGAGGAAGGAAGAGTGTCAAGAATGTTTGTTTGGGAGAGTGAGAAGGAAGAGTGTGAAGAATGTTTGCTTGGGAGAGAGAGAAGGAAGAATGTGAAGAATGTTTGGGTGAGAGAGAAGGAAGAGTGTGAAGAATGTTTGGGAGAGAGAAGGAAGAGTGTGATGAATGTGTGTTTGGGAGAGAGGAAGGAAGAGTGTGAGGAATGTGTGTTTGGGAGAGAGAAGGAAGAGTGTGAAGAATGTTTGTTTGGGAGAGAGAGAAGGAAGAGTGTGAAGATTGTGTGTTTGGGAGAGAGAGAAGGAAGAGTGTGAAGAAAGTGTGTTTGGGAGAGAGAAGGAAGAGTGTGAAGAATGTGTGTTTGGGAGAGAGGAATGAAGAGTGTGAAGAATGTTTGGGAGAGAAAGAAGGAATAGTGTGAAGAATGTGTGTTTGGGAGAGAGGAAGGAAGAGTGTCAAGAATGTTTGTTTGGGAGAGTGAGAAGGAAGAGTGTGAAGAATGTTTGCTTGGGAGAGAGAGAAGGAAGAATGTGAAGAATGTTTGGGTGAGAGAGAAGGAAGAGTGTGAAGAATGTTTGGGAGAGAGAAGGAAGAGTGTGACGAATGTGTGTTTGGGAGAGAGGAAGGAAGAGTGTGAGGAATGTGTGTTTGGGAGAGAGAAGGAAGAGTGTGAAGAATGTTTGGGAGAGAGAGAAGGAAGAGTGTGAAGAATGTTTGGGAGAAAGAGAAGGAAGAGTGTGAAGATTGTGTGTTTGGGAGAGAGAGAAGGAAGAGTGTGAAGAAAGTGTGTTTGGGAGAGAGAAGGAAGAGTGTGAAGAATGTGTGTTTGGGAGAGAGGAATGAAGAGTGTGAAGAATGTTTGGGAGAGAAAGAAGGAATAGTGTGAAGAAAATGTGTTTGGGAGAGAGGAAGGAAGAGTGTCAAGAATGTTTGTTTGGGAGAGTGAGAAGGAAGAGTGTGAAGAATGTTTGCTTGGGAGAGAGAGAAGGAAGAATGTGAAGAATGTTTGGGTGAGAGAGAAGGAAGAGTGTGAAGAATGTTTGGGAGAGAGAAGGAAGAGTGTGACGAATGTGTGTTTGGGAGAGAGAAGGAAGAGTGTGAGGAATGTGTGTTTGGGAGAGAGAAGGAAGAGTGTGAAGAATGTTTGGGAGAGAGAGAAGGAAGAGTGTGAAGAATGTTTGGGAGAGAGAGAAGGAAGAGTGTGAAGATTGTGTGTTTGGGAGAGAGAGAAGGAAGAGTGTGAAGAAAGTGTGTTTGGGAGAGAGAAGGAAGAGTGTGAAGAATGTGTGTTTGGGAGAGAGGAATGAAGAGTGTGAAGAATGTTTGGGAGAGAAAGAAGGAATAGTGTGAAGAATGTTTGTTTGGGAGAGAGGAAGGAAGAGTGTCAAGAATGTTTGCTTGGGAGAGAGAGAAGGAAGAGTGTGAAGAATGTTTGTTTGGGTGAGAGAGAAGGAAGAGTGTGAAGAATGTTTGGGAGAGAGGAAGGAAGAGTGTGAAGAATGTGTGTTTGGGAGAGAGAAGGAAGAGTGTGAAGAATGTTTGTTTGGGAGAGAGAGAAGGAAGAGTGTGAAGAATGTGTGTTTGGGAGAGAGAGAAGGAAGAGTGTGAAGAATGTTTGGGAGAGAAAAGGAATAGTTTGAAGAATGTGTGTTTGGGAGAAAGGAAGGAAGAGTGTCAAGAATGTTTGTTTGGGAGAGTGAGAAGGAAGAGTGTGAAGAATGTTTGCTTGGGAGAGAGAGAGAAGGAAGAGTGTGAAGAATGTTTGGGTGAGAGAGAAGGAAGAGTGTGAAGAATGTTTGGGAGAGATAAGGAATAGTGTGACGAATGTGTGTTTGGGAGTGAGAGAAGGAAGAGCGTGAAGAATGTGTGTTTGGGAGAGAGATGGAAGAGTGTGAAGAATGTTTGTTTGGGAGATAGAGAAGGAAGAGTGTGAAGAATGTGTGTTTGGGAGAGAGAGAAGGAAGAGTGTGAAGAATGTGTGCTTGGGAGAGAGAAGGAAGAGTGTGAAGAATGTTTGGGAGAGAGAGAAGGAACAGTGTGAAGAATGTTAGGGAGAGAAAGAACAAAGAGTGTGAAGAATGTGTGTTTGGGAGAGAGAGAAGGAAGAGTGTGAAGAATGTTTGTTTGGGAGAGAGAGAAGGAAAAGTGAAGAATGTTTGGGGAGGGAGAAAAGGAAGTGTGTGAAGAATGTGTGATTAGGAGAGAGAGAGGAAGAGTGTGAAGAATGTGTGGGAGAGAGAATGAAGAGTGTGAAGAATGTGTGTTTGGGAGAGAGAAGGAAGAGTGTGAAGAATGTGCAATTAGGAGAGAGAAGGAAGAGTGTGTAGAATGTGCGATTAGGCGAGAGAAGGAAGAGTGTGAAGAATGTGTGATTGAGAGAGAGAGAAGGTTCACACCCAGCCCTGGCCCTGCCCCTTATACAGGTCACACTGGACCCTGGCTCTGGTCTCTTCCCCCTTCCCCACCACAGACCTTTGCTTCATTGCCCCACTTCCTTTTCATCTACAAATTACAAGCACATTTCTTGTGTAGGTTAGGGCTGTAAAGTTTCTTGCTTATGAAGCATGAAGAGTTAGTTCTCTTCAAGGCTGGGGCAGGGACTGGATAACTCGAACTATTCGTTCTCGTTCCTCCTTTTATACCTGAGCACCGATACACTTATGAAACACATAACCCTCTTTCCCTGAAACTGGCTTCTGCCATTCATGAAAGCACTATAATGAACAGAATATGACATCCTTGGCTGATCTGACCCACAAAACAATTGTAAGGTTTTTGGCAGGAAACACTGGAAGTCAGGGCAAGATGAACAACCATGACCCTGTTGATCATGGCTTCCTGATGTTCAGTGGTGTGCATCCTAGGGTCACTGGCACCATGCCTCCAGAAGAAGGGATGGCTGACTGGATTAATACATGACCCTGTTGATCATGGCTTCCTGACGTTCAGTGGTGTACATCCTAGGGTCACTGGCACCATGCCTCCAGAAGAAGGGATGGCTGACTGGATTAATACATGACCCTGTTGATCATGGCTTCCTGACGTTCAGTGGTGTACATCCTAGTGTCACTGGCACCATGCCTCCAGAAGAAGGGATGGCTGACTGGATTAATACATGACCCTGGTGATCATGGCTTCCTGACGTTCAGTGGTGTGCATCCTAGGGTCACTGGCACCATGCCTCCAGAAGAAGGGATGGCTGACTGGATTAATACATGACCCTGTTGATCATGGCTTCCTGACGTTCAGTGGTGTGCATCCTAGGGTCACTGGCACCATGCCGCCAGAAGAAGGGATGGCTGACTGGATTAATACATGACCCTGTTGATCATGGCTTCCTGACGTTCAGTGGTGTGCATTCTAGGGTCACTGGCACCATGCCTCCAGAAGAAGAGATGGCTGACTGGATTAATACATGACCCTGGTGATCATGGCTTCCTGACGTTCAGTGGTGTGCATCCTAGGGTCACTGGCACCATGCCTCCAGAAGAAGGGATGGCTGACTGGATTGATACATGACCCTGGTGATCATGGCTTCCTGACGTTCAGTGGTGTACATCCTAGGGTCACTGGCACCATGCCTCCAGAAGAAGGGATGGCTGACTGGATTGATACATGACCCTGTTGATCATGGCTTCCTGACGTTCAGTGGTGTGCATCCTAGGGTCACTGGCACCATGCCTCCAGAAGAAGGGATGGCTGACTGGATTAATACATGACCCTGTTGATCATGGCTTCCTGACGTTCAGTGGTGTGCATCCTAGGGTCACTGGCACCATGCCTCCAGAAGAAGGGATGGCTGACTGGATTAATACATGACCCTGTTGATCATGGCTTCCTGACGTTCAGTGGTGTGCATCCTAGGGTCACTGGCACCATGCCTCCAGAAGAAGGGATGGCTGACTGGATTAATACATGACCCTGTTGATCATGGCTTCCTGACGTTCAGTGGTGTGCATCCTAGGGTCACTGGCACCATGCCTCCAGAAGAAGGGATGGCTGACTGGATTAATCCAGTCCATTAGCACTTTCCAACTTCTGTTAACCCTTAATGATGATGGTGCCATTATCTAACATCCAGTGGCCAATGCTCAGTCAGAGTGTGGCAGGTTCTGGGTGCAGCCCAAACAGGATTTGATTTACTGATTTTTATTTCACAAAATTGCAAGTAAAAATTGACCAACATGCGGAGTACAATAAAACTTTCAAAATCTTTCCGCAAACTAGCTTCACGGAACATCAGAAACAATTATAATAATAAAATCGATTGAAAAATTTACCGAAATGTACTCGTAATTTATTTGAAATCATTTGTAGTCCACACTTTCTCAAAATCAAGGTGGGTTACAAAAGTGCGTTCATAAATATAAACGCTTGTTTAAAATAAAATGCTTTAGGTTTCTTTCTGAACAAAAAGTAATTCTCATTCCACATCACAGAAAATTACCTTGATCCTGCAGTCTTGCCACGAATACGTTTTGTGAGGTGGAACTAGTGGCGAATTCTGCCAGATGAGTGCAACCCACAGCAGGAGACCCACGGATGTGCAAGTCACCAAGGCGATGCGTTCTCCCACTGTAACCTACCTTATATACATCGTCTGGAGGATCTTACATTTTACCCTCAGTGAAGCTCCTTTGGGTGAGGGGTAATTGATTCCCTCTATCCAGCGCCTGTAATCATTCTAGCGGCTGCGTCGTGCACTAATTGTATGATGTACAACAACATTTCTGGTGAGCCTAAGTATAGGGACTTACAA